>NC_080379.1:145405606-145705606 GCF_014773155.1 Arachis stenosperma
CACTGCGCGGATGGGAGGTAGCTGCTGACAACAGTGAGACCCTATACGAGCTTGCCATGGAAAGGAGTAAGAAGGGTTGGATGAAGACAGTAGGAAAGCAGAGAGACGGAAGGGAAGGCATCTTCATGCGCTCATCTGAAGTTCCTACCAATGAATTACATAAGTATCACTATCTTTATCTTTTATGTTATTTTCGTTCATCACCATATATATCTGAGTTTGCCTGACTAAGATTTACAAGATGACCATAGCTTGCTTCAATACTAACAATCTCCGTGGGATCGACCCTTACTCACGTAAGGTTTATTACTTGGACGACCCAGTGCACTTGCTGGTTAGTTGTGCGAAGTTGTGTAATGCCATGGTATTGAGCGCACCAAGTTTTTGGAGCCATTACCAGGGATTATGAGAGTTGTGAAAAAGTATAGTTCACAATTTTGCACGTCACTAGCCATGTCTAATTTCTTTAGACTAAAGCTTTAGACTAACATTGCATGATTCCTAGAATTCTCATTAAGAATTTTGATATCTTTATTTTCTTTTCCACTTAATTTTCGAAAAATCCAAAAAAAATTACAAAATCATAAAAACCAAAAATATTTCTTGTTTGAGTATAGTGTCTCATTTTAAGTTTGGTGTCAAATGCATGTTTCTGTTCTTCTTGCATTTTTCGAATTCATGCATGTGTCTTCATTAATCTTCAAGTTGTTCTTGATGATTTCCTTGTTATGATCTTTAAATTCTCTTGTCTTGAGTATTTTTGTTGTTTGTCATATGCATTCTCATTTTGTTAGTGTCAGTAGTATACAAACTTCTAAGTTTGGTGTCTTGCATGCATTGTTATTTGATTTTAGTTGCATTTTGATTATTAAAAATCCAAAAAATTTTTAATTTGTGTCTTTTCAAGTCAATAATACAGAGAATTGAAGATTCAGAACATACAGCAGAGGAATTACACAGAAAAAGCTGGGCGTTCAAAACGCCCAGTGAAAAGGCAAACTGGCGTTTAAACGCCAGCCAGGGTACCTGGCTGGGCGTTTAACGCCCAAAAGGGTAGTGCTTTGGGCGTTAAACGCCAGAATGTGCACCATTCTGGGCGTTTAACGCCAGGATGGCACAAAAGGGAAGATTATATTTTTAATTCAAATTTTTTTCAAGTTTTCAACATTTTTCAAAATCAAATCTTTTTCAAATCAAATCTTTTCAATCAAATCTTTTTCAAAATCAATTTCTTTCCATTTTCAAAAATGCTTGCTATCAATTAATAATTTGATTCAACATTTCAAGTATGTTGCCTTTTCTATTGAGAAAGGTTTAATGTTTGAATCATATCTTTTCTTGTTAGCCAAGTCATTAATTTTTAAAATCAAATCTTTTTAAATTGCTTTTCAAATCATATCTTCTCAATCACATCTTTTTAAACCATAACTTTTTAATCATATCTTTTTAATCACATCTTTTTCAAAATAGTTTTCAATCATATCTTTTTGATTTCTAATTTCAAAATCTTTTTCAAAAATCACTTGATTTTTTTTCAATCTTAGTTTTCGAAAATCAATTAGTATTTTTCAAAATATTTTTAAAATCTTTTACTTAATTTTTGAAAATTTCTTTCCCTCTTCTCACATCCTTCTATTTATGGACTAACACTATTCCTCAATGAACAATTCGAACTCCATCTCTTTTGATAAGTTCGAATTCTTCTACCTCTCCTTCTATTTTTCTTTTCCTCTGACACCTCAAGGAATCTCTATACTGTGACATAGAGGATTGCATATTTTCTTGTTCTCTTCTCTTTCATATGAGCAGGAGCAAAGACAAAAGCATTCTTGTTGAGGCTGACCCTGAACCTGAAAGGACCTTGAAGCGAAAGCTAAGAGAAGCTAAGGCACAACTCTCTGTAGAGGACCTAACAGAAATCTTCAAAGAAGAAGAACCCATGGCAGCCGAAAACAACAACAATGCCAACAATGCAAGGAAGGTGCTGGGTGACTTTATTGCACCTACTCCCGACTTCTATGGGAGAAGCATCTCTATCCCTGCCATTGGAGCAAACAACTTTGAGCTTAAGCCTCAATTAGTTTCTCTAATGCAACAGAATTGCAAGTTCCATGGACTTCCATTGGAATATCCTCATCAGTTTTTAGCTGAATTCTTGCAAATCTGTGACACTGTCAAGACTAATGGGGTTGACCCTGAGGTCTACAGACTTATGCTATTCCCTTTTGCTGTAAGAGACAGAGCTAGGATATGGTTGGATTCACAACCTAAAGAAAGCCTGAACTCTTGGGAAAAGCTAGTCAATGCCTTCTTGGCAAAGTTCTTTCCACCTCAAAAATTGAGTAAGCTTAGAGTGGAAGTCCAAACCTTCAGACAGAAGGAAGAAGAATCCCTCTATGAAGCTTGGGAAAGATACAAACAATTGATTAAAAAGTGTCCCTCTGACATGCTTTCTGAATGGAGCATCATAGGTATTTTCTATGATGGTCTGTCTGAACTGTCCAAGATGTCATTGGATAGCTCTGCTGGAGGATCTCTTCATCTGAAGAAGACGCCTACAGAAGCTCAAGAACTCATTGAAATGGTTGTAAATAACCAATTCATGTACACTTCTGAAAGAAATCCCGTGAACAACGGGATAAATCAGAAGAAAGGAATTCTTGAGATTGACACTCTAAATGCCATATTGGCTCAGAACAAGATATTGACTCAGCAAGTCAATTTGATTTCTCAAAGTCTGTCTGGAATGCAAAATGCACCAGGTAGTGCTAAGGATGCTTCGTCTGAAGAAGAAGCTTATAATCCTGAGAACCCTTCAATGGAAGAGGTGAATTACATGGGAGAACCCTATGGAAACACCTATAATTCTTCATGGAGAAATCATCCAAATCTCTCATGGAAGGATCAACAGAGACCTCAACAAAGTTTCAACAATAATAATGGTGGAAGAAACAGGTTTAGCAATGGCAAGCCTTCTCCATCATCTTCTCAGCAACAGACAGAGAATTCTAAGCAGAACCACTCTGACTTAGCAACCATGGTCTCTGATCTAATCAAAACCACTCAAAGTTTCATGACTGAAACAAGGTCCTCCATTAGAAACTTGGAGGCACAAGTGGGTCAGCTGAGCAAGAAAATTACTGAACTCCCTCCTAGTACTCTTCCAAGCAATACAGAAGAAAATCCAAAAGGAGAGTGCAAGGCCATCAACATGGCCAAATTTGGAGAGGAGGGAGAGGCAGTGAACGCCACTGAGGAAGACCTCAATGGACGTCTACTGGCCTCCAATGAGTTCCCTAATGAGGAACCATGGGAATCTGAGGCTCACATTGAGACCATAGAGATTCCAATGGATTTACTTCTGCCATTCATGAGCTCTGATGAGTATTCTTCCTCTGAAGAGGATGAATATGTCACTGAAGAGCAAGTTGCTAAATACCTTGGAGCAATCATGAAGCTAAATGACAAGTTATTTGATAATGAGACTTGGGAGAACGAACCTCCTTTGCTCACCAAAGAACTGGATGACTTGTCTAGGCAGAAATTATCTCAAAAGAGACAAGATCCTGGGAAGTTTTCAATACCTTGTACCATAGGCACCATGATCTTTAAGAAGGCTCTGTGTGACTTAGGGTCAAGTGTAAACCTCATACCTCACTCTGTAATAGAGAAGCTAAGGATCTGTGAGGTACAAGTTGTAAGAATCTCACTAGAGATGGCAGACAATTCAAAGAAACAAGCTTATGGACTTGTAAAGGTTGAAGACCATTACATCCCTGCTGATTTCATAGTCCTAGAGACTGGGAAGTGCATGGATGAATCCATCATTCTTGGCAGACCCTTCCTAGCCACAGCAAAGGCTGTGATTGATGTGGACAGAGGAGAATTGATCATTCAAGTGAATGAAGAATCCTTTGTGTTTAAGGCTCAAGGATATCCCTCTGTTATCATGGAGAAGAAGCATGGAGAGCTTCTCTCAAAACAGAGTCAAACAGAGCCCCCACAGTCAAACTCTAAGTTTGGTGTTGGGAGGTTCCAACATTGCTCTGAGTATCTGTGAGGCTCATTGAGAGCTCTCTGTCAAGCTACTGACATTAAAGAAGCGCTTGTTGGGAGGCAACCCAATGTTATATTTTATCTATTTTCCTTTGTTATTTTATGTTTTCTGTAAGTTGATGATCATGAGAAGTCACAAAATCAATTGAAAAAGCAAAAACAGAATAAAAAATAGAAAGAAAAACAGCACACCCTGGAGGAAGACCTTGCTGGCGTTTAAACGCCAGTAAGGGCAGCAAATGGGCGTTTAACGCCCAGTCTAGCACCATTCTGGGCGTTTAACGCCAAAAAGGGGCACTAGACTGGCGTTAAACGCCAGGAAAGGGCAAGAAGCTGGCGTTAAACACCAGAAATGGGCACCAGCCCGGCGTTTAACGCCAGAATTGGCATGAAGAGCAATTTTGCTCGCCATCTGGTGCAGGGATGACTTTTTCTTGACACCTCAGGATCTGTGGACCCCACAGGATCCCCACCTACCCCACCACTCTCTCTCTTCTTCACCCATTCACCAATCACCTCAACACCTCTTCCCCAAAAACCCCTCACCTATCAAATCCCATCTTTCTCTTCACCACTCACATCCATCCTTCATAAAACCTCACCTACCTCACCATTCAAATTTAAGCCACTTTCCCTCCCAAACCCACCCTCCCATAGTCGAAACTTACCCCTCTATTCACCCTATATAAACCCATCTTCACTCCTTCATTTTCACACAACCTAAACACTACTTCTCCCCCTTTGGCCGAACCACAAAGCCATCTCCATCTCCTCTATTTCTTCTTCTTCTACTCTCTTCTTTCTTCTTTTCCTCGAGGACGAGCAAACCTTTTAAGTTTGGTATGGTAAAAGCATTGCTTTTTGTTTTTCCATAACTATTTATGGCATCCAAGGCCGGAGAAACCTCTAGAAAGAGGAAAGGGAAGGCAAAAGCTTCCACCTCCAAGTCATGGGAGATGGAGAGATTCATCTCAAGGGTGCATCAAGACCACTTCTATGAAGTTGTGGCCTTGAAGAAGGTGATCCCCGAGGTCCCTTTTAAACTCAAAAAGAGTGAATATCCGGAGATCCGACATGAGATCCGAAGAAGAGGTTGGGAAGTTCTTACCAACCCTATTCAACAAGTCGGAATCTTAATGGTTCAAGAGTTCTATGCCAATGCATGGATCACCAAGAACCATGATCAAAGTGTGAACCCGGACCCAAAGAATTGGCTTACAATGGTTCGGGGGAAATACTTAGATTTTAGTCCGGAAAATGTAAGGTTGGCATTCACCTTGCCCATGATGCAAGGAGATGAACACCCTTACACTAGAAGGGTCAACTTTGATCAAAGGTTGGACCAAGTCCTCATAGACATCTGTGAAGAGGGCGCCCAATGAAAGAGAGATTCAAGAGGGAAGCCGGTTCAACTGAGAAGGCATGACCTCAAGCCCGTGGCTAGGGGATGGTTGGAGTTTATCCAATGCTCAATCATTCCCACTAGCAACCGGTCCGAAGTTACTCTAGACCGGGCCATCATGACTCATAGCATCATGATTGGAGAAGAAGTAGAAGTTCATGAGGTTATAGCCCAAGAACTTTATAAGGTGGCGGACAAGTCCTCTACCTTGGCAAGGTTAGCCTTTCCTCATCTCATTTGTCACCTCTGTTATTCAGTTGGAGTTGACATAGAGGGAGACATCCCCATTGATGAGGACAAGCCCATCACTAAGAAAAGGATGGAGCAAACAAGAGATCTCACTCATCATGAAATCCCTGAGATACCTCAAGGGATGCACTTTCCTCCACAAAACTATTGGGAGCAAATCAACACCTCCCTAGGAGAATTGAGTTCCAACATGGGACAACTAAGGGTGGAGCACCAAGAACATTCCATCCTCCTCCATGAAATTAGAGAAGATCAAAGAATCATGAGAGAGGAGCAACAAAGGCAAGGAAGAGACATTGAGGAGCTCAAGCACTCCATAAGATCTTCAAGAGGAAGAACAAGCCGCCATCACTAAGGTGGACCCGTTCTTTGATTTCCTTGTTCTTCATTTTCCTGTTTTTCGAAAATCTATGCTTATGTTTATCTATGTTTGTGTCTTATGATCATTAGTGTCTTAGTGTCTATGCCTTAAAGTTATGAATGTCCTATGAATCCATCACCTTTCTTAAATGAAAAATGTTCTTAATTGAAAAAGAGAAGAATTGCATGAATTTTAAATTTTATAACAGATTAATTATTTTGATGTGGTGGCAATACTTTTGTTTTCTGAATGTATGCTTAAACAGTGCATATGTATTTTGAATTTGTGGTTCATGAATGTTGGCTCTTGAAAGAATGATGAAAAAGGAGACATATTACTGAGGATCTGAAAAATCATAAAAATGATTCTTGAAGCAAGAAAAAGTAGTGAAATACAAAAAAAAGAGAAAAAAAATGAAAAAAAAGGAGAAAGAGAAAAAGAAAGAAAAAGAAAGAAATAAAATTGTGATCCAAGGCAAAAAGAGTGTGCTTAAGAACCCTGGACACCTCTAATTGGGGACTCTAGCAAAGCTGAGTCACAATCTGAAAAGGTTCACCCAATTATATGTCTGTGGCATGTATGTATCCGGTGGTAATACTGGAAGACAGAGTGCTTTGGGCCACGGCCAAGACTCATAAAGTAGCTATGTTCAAGAATCATCATACTTAACTAGGAGAATCAATAACACTATCTGGATTCTGAGTTCCTATAGAAGCCAATCATTCTGAATTTCAAAGGATAGAGTGAGATGCCAAAACTATTCAGAGGCAAAAAGCTAAAAGCCCCGCTCATCTAATTAATACTGATCTTCATAGATGTTTTTGGAATTCATTGCATATTCTCTTCTTTTTATCTTATTTGATTTTCAGTTGCTTGGGGACAAGCAACAATTTAAGTTTGGTGTTGTGATGAGCGGATAATTTGTACGCTTTTTGGCATTGTTTTTAGTATGTTTTTAGTATGTTTTAGTTAGTTTTTAGTATATTTTTATTAGTTTTTAGTTAAAATTCACTTTTCTGGACTTTACTATGAGTTTGTGTATTTTTCTGTGATTTCAGGTATTTTCTGGCTGAAATTGAGGGACCTGAGCAAAAATCTGATTCAGAGACTGAAAAGGACTGCAGATGTTGTTGGATTCTGACCTCCCTGCACTCGAAGTGGATTTTCTGGAGCTACAGAAGCCCAATTGGCGCGCTCTCAACGCAGTTAGAAAGTAGACATCCTGGGCTTTCCAGCAATATATAATAGTCCATACTTTGCCCGAGATTTGATGGCCAAAACCGGCGTTCCAAATCAGCTCAAAACTGCCCGGCGTTAAACGCCGGAACTGGCACAAGAATGGGAGTTAAACGCCCAAACTGGCACAAAAGCTGGCGTTTAACTCCAAGAAGAGTCTCTACACGAAAATGCTTCAATGCTCAGCCCAAGCACACACCAAGTGGGCCCGGAAGTGGATTTTTCTGTCATTTACTCATTTCTGTAAACCTTAGGCTACTAGTTCTTTATAAATAAGACCTTTTGCTATTGTATTTTCATCTTGGGATCTTAGATCATCTTTAGATCTTTGAATCTTTGGATCCTTGATCATTTGGAGTCTTTTGATCATGTATTGGGAGGCTGGCCATTCGGCCATGCCTAGACCTTGTTCTTATGTATTTTCAATGGTGGAGTTTCTACACACCATAGATTAAGGTGTGGAGCTCTGTTGTACCTCGAGTATTAATGCAATTACTGTTGTTCTTCTATTCAATTCAGCTTGTTCTTATTCCAAGATATTCATTCGCACTCAAGAACTTGATGAATGTGATGATTATGTGATGCTCATCATCATTCTCACTTATGAACACGTGCCTGACAACCACTCCCGTTCTACAAGCAAACAAGGCTTGAATGCTTAACTCTTGGATTCTTTAATCGGAATCTTCGTGGTATAAGCTAGAATTGATGGCGGCATTCAAGAGAATCCGGAAGGTCTAAACCTTGTCTGTGGTATTCTGAGTAGGATTCAATGATTGAATGACTGTGACGAGCTTCAAACTCCTGAAGGCTGGGCGTTAGTGACAGACGCAAAAGAATCAATAGATTCTACTCCAACCTGATTGAGAACCGACAGATGATTAGTCGTGCCGTGACAGGGTGCGTTGAACATTTTTACTGAGAGGACGGGATTGTAGCCACTGACAACGGTGATGGCCAACATACAGCTTGCTATGGAAAGGAGTAAGAAGGATTGGATGAAGACAGTAGGAAAGCAGAGAGACGGAAGGGACAAAGCATCTCCATTCGCTTATCTGAAGTTCTCACTAATGAATTACATAAGTATCTCTATCTTTATCTTTATGTTTTATTCATATATCATCCATAACCATTTGAATCTGCCTGACTAAGATTTACAAGGTGACCATAGCTTGCTTCATACCAACAATCTCCGTGGGATCGACCCTTACTCGCGTAAGGTTTATTACTTGGACGACCCAGTGCACTTGCTGGTTAGTTGTGCGAAGTTGTGTTTATGCCATGGTATTGAGCACCAAGTTTTTGGATTCATTACCGGGGATTATTTGAGTTGTGAAAAGTAGTAATCACAATTTTGTGCACCAAAAGTTTTCTGAAAATATCTAGAAAATGAGTAGAAAAGGTCAGTAGTGCCATTTTGTGCTTTCATTACTTATTTTTCTTCATCTTCTTCGCATTTGTAGCTCTTGTCGAGTTTGTGTTTGTGGGAAATATGAATGGGAAAAAAGAAGGGAAAGAAAAATAGTGATGGAGAAGTGATTGTGGAGGAGTATATCCCGGATAGCGAATACCAATATTCTTGGGTGGCTGATTTGGTAAAAAAGCATGCACCAGTGTTTTGTGATGAGGAGAGTATTGTGCAATCGGGAGAATCTGGTTGGGTGAGAAGTGAGAAGAACATAAGAGTGGAGTTTGATCTGTGTAGTTCACTAGGTAGAGTTTTTCATAGTGTGAAAAGGTTTGAATTTTTTCATATTTATTCTTGTGTTTTTGTTGAATTGAGGGTGAGGTTTCCATTTACGACATTTGAGTGTGGTATGTTGACTTAACTAAGATGTCCACCATCTCAGTTGCACCCGAATGCATGGGCATTCATAAGAGGGTTTGAAATTTTTTATGGATCGTTTGGAAGAGGAGCCTTCTTCGGAGGTATTTTTTGCATTGTTTCAGGTGAAGGGTGTGAGGAGAAGAATATGGTTGAACTTTACGAGTGTTCCAAATAAGGCTATTTTTACTCTATATAAGTCATCATTCAAAGGGTTTAAGAGCATGTATATGAAAGTGAGGTCTCTAGAAGAAGAATTTTCGTTTTTCATAGATGAGTATTTACTAGAGAGCTTTCCGTTATACTAGTGTCCAACTCCTCGGCAAATATTAGGTATGAGAAAGATAGAGTATAAGGATGAATGAAGGTAGAGTTTTTTATGAGTAACGTGTGATCTTCTATATTGTTTTCTGTTGCCGAGTTGCTTGAGTGGGTTTATGGATAGAGATGCTATAGTCGACTATATAAGTAATTATATTTTTTCTTAAATATGGTTTGGTTATTTGAGATTGATAATATATGATGTATTTTGCAGAAGAGAAAGCGCCAAAGATCACTGCCAGTAGTCTTCGGACATTCTTGAGGGCAAAGAATTTGAAAAAAAGAAGGATCTACTAGTAATGTGAAGGTAGATGGAGGAGCTGAAGTAAATCAACCTATACCTTGGAAGAGGATTGTGAGTATTAAGAGGTAGGAGCTGCAAAAGTTATAATCCTGACTGGTAGCAAACAAGCTGCGAAAGAGTTAGATTTGGCAAAAGTGGAAGAGTTTACTAATAATCAAAAGGAGTTGCACAAGTGGTGCACGAAATTGTGATCACTACAACTTCACACAACTAACCAGCAAGTGCACTGGGTCGTCCAAGTAATAAACCTTACGCGAGTAAGGGTCGATCCCACGGAGATTGTTGGTATGAAGCAAGCTATGGTCACCTTGTAAATCTCAGTCAGGCAGACTCAAATGGGTATAGTGATAAACGAACAAAGCATAAAGATAAAGATAGAGATACTTATGTATATCATTGGTGAGAGCTTCAGATAAGCGAATGAAGATGCCTTCCCTTCCGTCTCTCTGCTTTCCTACTGTCTTCATCCAATCCTTCTTACTCCTTTCCATGGCAAGCTTATGCAAGGGTTTCACCGTTGTCAGTGGCTACCTCCCATCCTCTCAGTGAAAACGTCGCCTATGCTCTGTCACAGCATGGGTAATCAGCTGTCGGTTCTCGGTCAGGCCGGAATAAAATCCATCGATTCTTTTGCGTCTATCACTAACGCCCCGCCTGCTAGGAGTTTAAAGCACATCACAGTCATTCAATCATTGAATCCTACTCAGAATACCACAAACAAGGTTAGACCTTCTGGATTCTCTTGAATGCCGCCATCAGTTCTCGCCTATACCACGAAGACTCTGATCTCATGGAATGGCTGGCTCGTTTGTCAGGCGAGCACTCGGTTGTCAGGCGATCAACCATGCATCGTGTATCAGGAATCCAAGAGATAAACACTAGAGCCTCGAATGCTTGTAGAACAAGAGTGGTTGTCAGTCACCTTGTTCATGAGTGAGAATGATGATGAGTGTCACGGATCATCACATTCATCAAGTTGAAGAACAAGTGATATCTTGGACAAAGAACAAGCGGAATTGAATAGAAGAACAATAGTAATTGCATTAATACTCGAGGTACAGCAGAGCTCCACACCTTAATCTATGGTGTGTAGAAACTCCACCGTTGAAAATGCATAAGAACAAGGTCTAGGCATGGCCGAATGGCCAGCCTCCCAAAGTGAGTTCAATCATAAAAACATGATCAAAAGCTCTCTAATACAATAGTAAAAGGTCCTACCTATAGAAAACTAGTAGCCTAAGGTGTACAGAGATGAGTAAATGACATAAAAATCCACTTCCGGGCCCACTTGGTGTGTGCTTGGGCTGAGCAAATGAAGCATTTTCGTGTAGAGACTCCTCTTGGAGTTAAACGCCAGCTTTGGTGCCAGTTTGGGCGTTTAACTCCCATTTAGGTGCCAGTTCCGGCGTTTAACGCTGGAATTTCTGTAGGTGACTTTGAACGCCGGTTTGGGCCATCAAATCTTAGGCAAAGTATGGACTATCATATATTGCTGGAAAGCTCAGGATGTCTACTTTCCAACGCCGTTGAGACCGCGCCAATTGAGCTTCTGTAGCTCCAGAAAATCCACTTCGAATGCAGGGAGGTCAGAACCCAACAGCATCTGCAGTCCTTTTCAGTCTCTGAATCAGATTTTTGCTCGGATCCCTCAATTTCAGCCAGAAAATACCTGAAATCACAGAAAAACACACAAACTCATAGTAAAGTCTAGAAAAGTAAATTTTAACTAAAAACTAATAAAAATATACTAAGAACTCAACTAAAACTACCAAAAACATACTAAAAACAATGCCAAAAAGCGTACAAATTATCCGCTCATCACAACACCAAACTTAAATTGTTGCTTGTCCCCAAGCAACTGAAGATCAAATAAGATAAAAAGAAGAGAATATGTAATGAACTCCAAAAACATCTATGAAGATCAGTATTAATTAGATGAGCGGGACTTTTAGCTTTTTGCCTCTGAATAGTTTTGGCATCTCACTCTATCCTTTGGAATTCAGAATGATTGGCTTCTTTAGGAACTCAGAATCCAGATAGTGTTATTGATTCTCCTAGTTAAGTATGATGATTCTTGAACACAGCTACTTATTGAGTCTTGGCTGTGGCCCAAAGCACTCTGTCTTCCAGTATTACCACCGGATACATACATGCCACAGACACATAATTGGGTGAACCTTTTCAGATTGTGACTCAGCTTTGCCAAAGTCCCCAATTAGAGGTGTCCAGGGTTCTTAAGCACACTCTTATTGCCTTGGATCACAACTTTATTTCTTTCTTTTTTTTTCTTTCTTTTCGTTTTTTTTTTCTCTTTTTTTTCGCCTCTTTTTTTTTGTATTCACTGCTTTTTCTTGCTTCAAGAATCATTTTTATGATTTTTCAGATCCTCAGTAACATGTCTCCTTTTTCATCATTCTTTCAAGAGCCAACATTCATGAACCACAAATTCAAAAGACATATGCACTGTTCAAGCATACATTCATAGAACAAAAAGTGTTGCCACCACATCAATATAATTAAACTGTTATAAAATTCAAAATTCATGCAATTCTTTTCTTTTTCAATTAAGAACATTGTTTATTTAAGAAAGGTGATGGATTCATAGGACATTCATAACTTTAAGGCATAGACACTAAGATACTAATGATCATAAGACACAAACATAGATAAACATAAAGCACTAAAATTCGAAAAACAGAAGAATAAAGAACAAGGAAATCAAAGAACGGGTCCACCTTAGTGATGGCGGCTCTTCCTTCCTCTTGAAGGTCCTATGGAGTGCTTGAGCTTCTCAATGTCTCTTCCTTGTCTTTGTTGCTCCTCTCTCATGATTCTTTGATCTTCTCTTATTTCATGGAGGAGAATGGAGTGTTCTTGGTGCTCCACCCTTAGTTGTCCCATGTTGGAACTCAATTCTCCTAGGGAGGTGTTTAGTTGCTCCCAATAGTTTTGTGGAGGAAAGTGCATCCCTTGAGGTATCTCAGGGATCTCATGATGAGAGGGGTCTCTTGTTTGCTCCATCCTTTTCTTGGTGATGGGCTTGTCCTCATCAATGGGGGTGTCTCCTTCTATGTCAACCCCAACTGAATAACAGAGGTGACAAATGAGATGAGGAAAGGCTAACCTTGCCAAGGTGGAGGACTTGTCCGCCACTTTGTAAAGCTCTTGAGCTATAATCTCATGAACTTCCACTTCTTCTCCAATCATGATGCTATGAATCATGATGGCCCGGTCTAGAGTAACTTCTAACCGGTTGCTAGTGGGAATGATTGAGCGTTGGATAAACTCCAACCATCCTCTAGCCATGGGCTTGAGGTCATGCCTTCTCAATTGAACCGGCTTCCCTCTTGAATCTCTCTTCCATTGTGCGTCCTCTTCACATATGACTGTGAGGACTTGGTCCAACCTTTGATCAAAGTTGACCCTTCTAGTGTAAGGATGTTCATCTCCTTGCATCATGGGCAAGTTGAACGCCAACCTTACACTTTCCGGACTAAAATCCAAGTATTTCCTCCGAACCATAGTAAGATAATTCTTTGGATCCGGGTTCACACTTTGATCATGGTTCTTGGTGATCCATGCATTGGCATAGAACTCTTGAACCATCAAGATTCCGACTTGTTGAATGGGGTTGGTAAGCACTTCCCAACCTCTTCTTCGGATCTCATGGCGGATCTCCGGATATTCACCCTTTTTGAGTGAAAAGGGGACCTCGGGGATCACCTTCTTCAAGGCCACAACTTCATAGAAGTGGTCTTGATGCACCCTTGAGATGAATCTATCCATCTCCCATGACTCGGAGGTGGAAGCTTTTGCCTTCCCTTTCCTCTTTCTAGAGGTTTCTCCGGCCTTGGATGCCATAAATGGTTATGGAAAAACAAAAAGCAATGCTTTTACCACACCAAACTTAAAAGGTTTGCTCATCCTCGAGCAAAAGAAGAAAGAAGAGAGTAGAAGAAGAAGAAATGGAGGAGAGGGAGATGGTAGTGTGTTCGGCTAAGGAGGGGGAGAAGTGGTGTTTAGGTTATGTGAAAATGAAGGGTTGAATAAGGGTATATATAGGAGAGGGGGGAAATGGGGTTCGGCCAAGTGAGGGTGGGTTTGGGAGGGAAAGTGGTTTGAATTTGAAGGGTGAGGTTGGTGGGGTTTTATGAAGGATGGATGTGAGTGGTGAAGAGAAAGATGGGATTTGATAGGTAAAGGGTTTTTTTGGGGAAGAGGTGTTGAGGTGATGGTGAATGGGGGAAGAAGAGAGAGAGTGGTGGTGGGGTTGGTGGGGATCCTGTGGGGTCCACAGATCCTGTGGTGTCAAGGAAAAGTCATCCCTGCACCAAATGGCACTCAAAATCACGTTTTGAGCCATTTCTGGCGTTAAACGCCGGGCTGGTGCCCATTCCTGGCGTTTAACGCCAGGTTCTTACCCTTTTCTGGCGTTTAACGCCAGTCTGGTGCCCCTTTCTGGCGTTAAACGCCCAGAATGGTGCCAGACTGGGCGTTAAACGCCCAACTGCTACCCTCACTGGCGTTTAAACGCCAGTGAATTCTTCCTCCAGGGTGTGCTGTTTTTCTTCCTGTTTTTCATTCTGTTTTTGCTTTTTTAATTGATTTTGTGACTTCTCATGATCATCAACCTACAAAATAACAAAAAATAACAAAGGAAAATAGATAAAATATAACATTGGGTTGCCTCCCAACAAGCGCTTCTTTAATGTCAGTAGCTTGACAGAGGGCTCTCATGGAGCCTCACAGATACTCAGAGCAATGTTGGAACCTCCCAACACCAAACTTAGAGTTTGAATGTGGGGGTTCAACACCAAACTTAGAGTTTGGTTGTGGCCTCCCAACACCAAACTTAGAGTTTGACTGTGGGGGCTCTGTTTGACTCTGAATTGAGAGAAGCTCTTCATGCTTCTTCTCCATGGTGACAGAGGGATATCCTTGAGCCTTAAACACAAAGGATTCTTCATTCACTTGAATGATCAGTTCACCTCCATCAACATCAATCACAGCCTTTGCTGTGGCTAGGAAGGGTCTGCCAAGGATGATGGATTCATCCATGCACTTCCCAGTCTCTAGGACTATGAAATCAGTAGGGATGTAATGGTCTTCAATTTTAACCAAAACATTCTCTACAAGTCCATAAGCTTGTTTCTTTGAATTGTCTGCCATCTCTAATGAGATTCTTGCAGCTTGTACCTCAAAGATCCCTAGCTTCTCCATTACAGAGAGAGGCATGAGGTTTACACTTGACCCTAAGTCACACAGAGCCTTCTTGAAGGTCATGGTGCCTATGGTACAAGGTATGGAAAACTTCCCAGGATCTTATCTCTTTTGAGGTAATTTCTGCCTAGACAAGTCATCCAGTTCTTTGGTGAGCAAGGGAGGTTCATTCTCCCAAGTCTCATTTCCAAATAACTTGTCACTTAGCTTCATGATTGCTCCAAGGTATTTAGCAACTTGCTCTTCAGTGACATACTCATCCTCTTCAGAGGAAGAATACTCATCAGAGCTCATGAAAGGCAGAAGTAAGTCCAATGGAATCTCTATGGTCTCATTTTGAGCCTCAGATTCCCATGGTTCCTCATTGGAGAACTCTATGGAGGTCAGTGCACGCCCATTGAGGCTTTCCTCAGTGGCGTCCACCTCCTCTCTTTCCTCTCCAGATTCGGCCATGGTTATGGCTTTGCACTCTCCTTTTGGATTTTCTTCTGTGTTACTTGGGAGAGTACTAGGAGGGAGTTCAGTAATTTTCTTGCTCAGCTGTCCCACTTGTGCCTCCAAATTCCTAATGGACCTTGTTTCAGTCGTGAAACTTTGAGTGGTCTTGATTAGATCAGAGACCATAGTTGCTAAGTCAGAGGGGTTCTGCTTAGGATTCTCTGTCTGTTGCTGAGAAGATGATGGAAAAGGCTTGCCATTGCTAAACCTGTTTCTTCCACCATTATTGTTGTTGAAACCTTGTTGAGGTTTCTCTTGATTCTTCCATGAGAAATTGGGGTGATTTCTCCATGAAGAATTATAGGTGTTTCCATAGGGTTCTCCTAGGTAATTCACCTCTTCCATTGAAGGGTTCTCAGGATCATAGGCTTCTTCCTCAGATGAAGCATCCTTAGTACTGCTTGGTGCATTCTGCATTCCAGACAGACTTTGAGAAATCAAATTGACTTGTTGAGTCAATATTTTATTCTGAGCCAAAATGGCGTTCAGAGCATCAATCTCAAGAACTCCTTTCTTCTGATTAGTCCCATTGTTCACAGGATTCCTTTCAGAAGTGTACATGAATTGGTTATTTGCAACCATTTCAATTAGCTCTTGAGCCTCTGTAGGCGTCTTCTTCAGATGAAGAGATCCTCCAGCAGAGCTATCCAAAGACATCTTGGACAGTTCAGAGAGACCATCATAGAAAATACCTATGATGCTCCATTCAGAAAGCATGTCAGATGGACACTTTCTGATCAATTGTTTGTATCTTTCCCAAGCTTCACAGAGGGATTCACCATCCTTCTGTCTGAAGGTTTGGACTTCCACTCTAAGCTTACTCAATTTTTGAGGTGGAAAGAATTTTGCCAAGAAGGCATTGACTAGCTTTTCCCAAGAGTCCAGGCTTTCTTTAGGTTGTGAGTCCAACCATATTCTAGCTCTGTCTCTTACAGCAAAAGGGAATAGCATCAGTCTGTAGACCTCAGGGTCAACCCCATTAGTCTTGACTGTGTCACAGATTTGCAAAAATTCAGCTAAGAACTGATGAGGATCTTCCAATGGAAGTCCATGGAACTTGCAATTCTGTTGCATTAGAGAAACTAATTGAGGCTTAAGCTCAAAGTTGTTTGCTCCAATGGCAGGGATAGAGATGCTTCTCCCATAGAAATCGGGAGTAGGTGCAGTAAAGTCACCCAGCACCTTCCTTGCATTGTTGGCATTGTTGTTGTTTTCGGCTGCCATGTGTTCTTCTTCTTTGAAGAATTCGGTTAGGTCCTCTACAGAGAGTTGTGCCCTAGCTTCTCTTAGCTTTCGCTTCAAGGTCCTTTCAGGTTCAGGGTCAGCTTTAACAAGAATGCCTTTGTCTCTGCTCTTGCTCATATGAAAGAGAAGAGAACAAGAAAATGTGGAATCCTCTATGTTACAGTATAGAGATTCCTTGAGGTGTCAGAAGAAAAGAAAAGTAGAAGACAGAAGTAGAAAATTTGAACTTATCAAAGAAGATGGAGTTCGAATTTTGCATTAAGGGATAGTGTTAGTCCACAAATAGAAGGATGTGAGAAGAAGGGAAGTAATTTTCGAAAATTAAGTAAAAGATTTTGAAAATATTTTTGAAAAACACTAATTGATTTTCGAAAATAAAAGTGGGAAAGAAATCAAGTGATTTTTGAAAAAGATTTTGAAATTAGAAGTTAAAAAGATTTGATTGAAAACTATTTTGAAAAAGATGTGATTAAAAAGATATGATTGGTTTTAAACAGATGTGATTGAGAAGATATGATTTGAAAACACTTTTAAAAGATATGATTTGAAAACAATTTTAAAAGATATGATTTTTAAAATTAATGACTTGCCTAACAAGAAAAGATATGATTCAAACATTAAACCTTTCTCAACAGAAAAGGCAACATACTTGAAATGTTCAATCAAATCATTAATTGTTAGCAAGTATCTTTGAAAAAGGAAAGAAATTGATTTTGAAAACATTTGATTGAAAAGATATGATTTGAAAAAGATTTGATTTTGAAAAACTTTGAAAACTTGAAAAAAATTGATTTGAAAAACAAAATCTTCCCCCTTGTGCCATCCTGGCGTTAAACGCCCAGAATGGTGCACATTCTGGCGTTTAACGCCCAAAACTATACCCTTTTGGGCGTTAAACGCCCAACCAGGTACCCTGGCTGGCGTTTAAACGCCAGTCTGTCTTTTTCACTGGGCATTTTTGAATGCTCAGCTTTTTCTGTGTGATTCCTCTGCAGTATGTTCTGAATCTTCAATTCTCTGTATTATTGACTTGAAAAGACACAAATTAAAAATATTTTTGGATTTTTAATAATGAGGAATAATCAAAATACAACTAAAAATCAAATAACAATGCATGCAAGACACCAAACTTAGCAGTTTGTATACCATTGACACTAACAAAATGAGAATGCATATAACAAAACACTCAAGTCAATAGAATTCAAAGATCAAAACAAGGAAATCATCAAGAACAACTTGAAGATCAATGAGGACACATGCATGAATGCAATAAGAACAGAAACATGCAATTGACACTAAACTTAAGATGAGACTCTAGACTCAAACAAGAAATATTTTTGGATTTTATGATTTTGTAAATTTTTTGTGCTTTTTCGAAAATTAAGTGAAAAGGAAAATAAAGGTATCAAAATTCTTAATGAGAATTCCAGGAATCATGCAATGTTAGTCTAAAGCTTTAGTCTAAAGGATTTAGACATGGCCGGCCAAGCTTCAGCAGGACATTGCATTCAAGAGCTAAATTGATGAAAATCAATCAGCTTTGGTGATGATAAGAACATCACCTTGAAACACTAGAATTCATCCTTAAAGAACTCTGAAAAAAAATACCTAATCTAAGCAACAAGATGAACCGTCAGTTGTCCATACACAAGAACAATCCCCGGCAACGGCGCCAAAAACTTGGTGCACGAAATTGTGATCACTACAACTTCGCACAACTAACCAGCAAGTGCACTGGGTCGTCCAAGTAATAAACCTTACGCGAGTAAGGGTCGATCCCACGGAGATTGTTGGTATGAAGCAAGCTATGGTCACCTTGTAAATCTCAGTCAGGCAGACTCAAATGGGTATAGTGATAAACGAACAAAGCATAAAGATAAAGATAGAGATACTTATGTATATCATTGGTGAGAGCTTCAGATAAGCGAATGAAGATGCCTTCCCTTCCGTCTCTCTGCTTTCCTACTGTCTTCATCCAATCCTTCTTACTCCTTTCCATGGCAAGCTTATGCAAGGGTTTCACCGTTGTCAGTGGCTACCTCCCATCCTCTCAGTGAAAACGTCGCCTATGCTCTGTCACAGCATGGGTAATCAGCTGTCGGTTCTCGGTCAAGCCGGAATAAAATCCATCGATTCTTTTGCGTCTGTCACTAACGCCCCGCCTGCTAGGAGTTTGAAGCACGTCACAGTCATTCAATCATTGAATCCTACTCAGAATACCACAGACAAGGTTAGACCTTCCGGATTCTCTTGAATGCCGCCATCAGTTCTCGCCTATACCACGAAGACTCTGATCTCACGGAATGGCTGGCTCGTTTGTCAGGCGAGCACTCGGTTGTCAGGCGATCAACCATGCATCGTGTATCAGGAATCCAAGAGATAAACACTAGAGCCTCGAATGCTTGTAGAACAAGAGTGGTTGTCAGTCACCTTGTTCATGAGTGAGAATGATGATGAGTGTCACGGATCATCACATTCATCAAGTTGAAGAACAAGTGATATCTTGGACAAAGAACAAGCGGAATTGAATAGAAGAACAATAGTAATTGCATTAATACTCGAGGTACAGCAGAGCTCCACACCTTAATCTATGGTGTGTAGAAACTCCACCGTTGAAAATGCATAAGAACAAGGTCTAGGCATGGCCGAATGGCCAGCCTCCCAAAGTGAGTTCAATCATAAAAACATGATCAAAAGCTCTCTAATACAATAGTAAAAGGTCCTACTTATAGAAAACTAGTAGCCTAAGGTGTACAGAGATGAGTAAATGACATAAAAATCCACTTCCGGGCCCACTTGGTGTGTGCTTGGGCTGAGCAAATGAAGCATTTTCGTGTAGAGACTCCTCTTGGAGTTAAACGCCAGCTTTGGTGCCAATTTGGGCGTTTAACTCCCATTTAGGTGCCAGTTCCGGCGTTTGACGCTGGAATTTCTGTAGGTGACTTTGAACGCCGGTTTGGGCCATCAAATCTTGGGCAAAGTATGGACTATCATATATTGCTGGAAAGCCCAGGATGTCTACTTTCCAACGCCGTTGAGAGCGCGCCAATTGGGCTTCTGTAGCTCTAGAAAATCCACTTCGAATGCAGGGAGGTCAGAACCCAACAGCATCTGCAGTCCTTTTCAGTCTCTGAATCAGATTTTTACTCGGATCCCTCAATTTCAGCCAGAAAATACCTGAAATCATAGAAAAACACACAAACTCATAGTAAAGTCCAGAAAAGTAAATTTTAACTAAAAACTAATAAAAATATACTAAGAACTCAACTAAAACTACCAAAAACATACTAAAAACAATGCCAAAAAACGTACAAATTATCCGCTCATCAACAAGTTCAAAGGGACCGAGGATATGACCTCTTTATGGAGTGAACACTACTCCTTTGCATTGCTTTCAAATGTTTAGTCACCCGTGGACGTTAACAGTGATAGATCCAGAAAATTTTGATAGTAGGGACAAAAAATATGTAATTGGATACTTATTTTTATAATAGTTTATAAAATATGATTACTCTTCAAAATATCTAATCAACTAATTAAAACAATAAAATAATAATTCAAAATAATAAAAATAATCTAGAATTCCATTCTTATGGTTTCATATTTTGAAAAGATTGAATCATCTTTTTTTGTCAATACAATCAAATGTCTCTCTTTCTATATATGTCACTAAACAATAATTCAAAATTTTATTCCCCGTACGGTTACAAAGCCGACTCTTTATGATGTTTATAGCAAAAGAAATTTTTTCAATTGATGCAGTTGCTACAGGTAAAACTAAAGCTAACTTCAAAAGAAGAAACACTAATGGATAAATAATATTTTTTCGAGTCTCAACTAATTTCTGAGAAAGAGCACTAATCTCATTCAAGTTTGAGAATTGGTCATCAGAACACACATCTAATATGAAGTTCTCAAGTTGACTATCAAGTACCAAAAGTTGAGTTGGAGAAAATTCTAATGGATAAAATTGAGCTAACTGGATCAATTTCTCCTTATGAAATGCTAAAAATGAGTCTCTTGGATTCAGACAAGCTATGCAAAGAAGCAATTCAGTATTCACTTTTGTAAAATGATTATTGAGTTCTTAAAGTTGTCTATAAACTACTTGATAGAATATCTCAATCTAGAAATGATGCAAATTTGAGATCTTTTGAGCTTTGCGTCTTGATCTTCCTTGTGTCACAAATATATCATCCATTTTTGGAACAGTAATATTGTGTTTGTCACAAAACAATAAGAATCCATCAAGTAAAATAGACCAACCATCTATTTTTGCAACCGTTGTTTGGACACTTTAACCAATGCCATAGAATTTACAATGTCTTCATCATTCCTTTATAATGCTTGCGATAACTTATTAGTAACTCCCAAGATATTTTTCATCAAATGCAAGTTGAAAATAAATTCAAAAGATTGAATAATATTTAATAAATGACATGCTTAAGCTCTTTGTTCTGAATTATTTCCATCTTCCTCAACATATTCAAGAAAATTGATCACTGAAGGAAACAAAGAAATTAATCTAAGTATAGTTCCATAGTGTAAACCCCATCTAGTGTCTCTAACTCTTTTTAAAGCTATTTCTTGATTCAGACCACGTCCACTAGAAATTTTTCCATTTTTTAATGCTTCAATTGTTTTAGTCATCTAACTTTCATGAAGCATATCTCTTTGTTTGCATGAAGCTCCAACAACATTGTACAAATTGGTTAACAAATTAAAAATCAAAGCAATTTCAAGTTATTTTTTCGTAACTGTTACAAGAGCTAATTGAAGTTGGTGGAAAAAACAATAAACATATAAAGCACAAGAATTTTCTTTCAATATCAACATCTTCAAGCTATTAAATACTCCTTGCATGTTACTTGTACCATCATATCCTTGTCCACGTACTCTTGATAAACTTATATTATATGTTTCTAATAATGACTCTAATGCTAATTTTAGAGATAAAGTATTAGTATTAGAAACATGAACAAGACCAAGAAAATGCTCCCTAACTTGTCATTTCTTTATTTACATACCTTAAACAAATTGACATTTGCTCCTTAATAGAAATGTCATGGGCTTCATCAATCCAAACAGAAAACAATCAATCCCAAGATCATCAACAATAACCTTTGTTATTTTACTTACAGCAGCTCTTACAGTGTCTTTTTGAATTAAAGGTGCTATTAGTTTAAGATTTTCACGAGCATATTTGAAAGCATGACCAATCCCTTTAGTATGTTGTGCGAGAAAGTTTAATGTTCCAAAAAATTTTCTTGATTAACAGAATTATTTATCTCATCATTATCACGAAAGGCCAATCCTTGTCGCAAAAGAAATCTAGTACAATCAATTGTTGCTATCAAGTGAATTTGATATTTCCTTTTAGATAGTTCAGATTGCTTTTCAATAGCAGCACTAATGTGATATTTTGGCTTCATAAGTGCTTTATATTTTCTCTAAGCTTTGATTATGAGTGCTATCATAACTCTCGATATGAGTTTGTAGTCTCTCCTTCTTTTTTCAATTAAAAAAGCCATTAGTTACAAAAGCATCACCATTTTTAGTCTCGGGTTTCATAAGGTAACAACAAAGACAAAAAATAACATCTTTTGATATACTATCTATATCCAATTGCCATAGTTATCAAACTAATTAAGATTAAATCTTCAAAAAGAATATCCACAGACAGTTTGCGAAAAATCATGAGTCCTTGGTTGACAATGACCGTTTTACAAATATGCACATCTAACTTTATCTCTATCATTTGGATGATAATTTGAAATCTTTAGTCGTTGTCTTGGATCTGCTATAAGGCTCTTTACTTCAAATTCTTAAAACCTCCTTTTGTTAGTGGAGGTCGATGAGTTGTTTTGGGATCCAATCTCCAATAATGATGGTGTTCTTTTGAAATATTTATCCATTTCTAAAAGGATAAATTTATAAACCTAAGTTAATTGATTAATAAAAATAATATACTATTCCACAAAAATTTAATAGTACAATATAAAATTATAAATATAAAACATACAACAATTAGCAAACCAATAAAAAAGCACTAATAGAATTTACTATAGTGACCGTGACTGTGAGGCACCAAAGCGCAAAGCCACTAATTGATTGCAGTGAATCTTAAAATGACTATCCTAGTGTGGCCAATAAAAAAGCACTAATAGAATTTACTGTAGTGACCGTGACTGTGAGGCACCAAAGTGCGAAGCCACTAATTGATTGCAGTGAATCTCAAAATGACTATCCTAGTGTGGCAGTGTCCCATATTGTTCCTCATCTTATAACATCTTCCAATATGAAGACCCACTGTAAAAGTCATTCGAATTAATTTTCAGCAAGCAACAATAACAAAAAGCAATATTTTATATCCTAATTCAACTATAAGTCAATACAAGTCCTTCAAATTTATTTCCAACAAAAAAACAATATTCTTCCTAATTCAATTATAATTCCATACATACAAACAATTAACAAGCATATCAATGAAACCAAATTAGCAATTATGTCATGAGAAAAATATCCTAATTCAATCACAATTCACATTTCACAATTAATGTATTATGTACCAAGACTCGAGACTCAAACAAGTAGAGCAGTAAATGTATTATGTACCAAGACTTGAGAGGCTGAAGAGTGAATACTGAAGTGGTACAGACTGCGGATGGCAGACTAGTGGTTGAAGCGGCTGGAAATTGGAGAGGCGAGAGCTGCAAGACTTGAGTTACAATGACGGAGTGGCAAGACTCGACAACAGAAAGATAGAGAGGTGAGAGACAAAAAGATAAAGCCAAAGAGACGGTCAGCAAAGAGGAATGCAGAGGCAGAACAGACGGTCAGACAGGAATTAATGGGAGAACAGGGTAGAGCTACAATGATGAAGGCAGGAGTTGGGAGGTCAGGAGCCCTGGAGCAGATAAATAAAATTGAAAAGAGGAAGAAGGGTTTAAGTATTTGAGTTGTTGTTTAGAGTGAGGTCAAAATTAATCCTTTAGTAGGGGCAACTTACTTTTATTATTAAGAACTATTCATGAGTTTTCATAATCTCACTAGGGGAACTTGCCCCCACTACTCACTAAGTAAATATGTCTCTGGATGTTAATCTTGTTAATAGCGCGGACAATGTGGTTGTGGATCAGTATTTGCAAGTATTGGTGATTATGATTTCTGTGAAAAACATATATTTGTGTTTGTTAATATCGAGCTTTGTGTGTTGTATATAGGAGATTGAGGCTACATTAATGTGCATAGGGAGGAATCAAGAGCTAAGTCATAAAATGGCTGAAGCGAGGAAGGAAGATATGGAGAAGTTATATATATATATATATATATATATATATATATATATATATATATACATGTTGCTTTGGCAAAGCTGAGTGTGATGGAGGGAGAATTGAAAGAGATGAAAGAGAGATTGAGTCCCTTAGAAGAAAAAGAAAAACAATTGGTGAAAGAGAATGCTGAATTTTAAGCAAGGGTTGTGGAGTTGGCTCTTGAGAAGAAAAATGTTGAGGGTAGCAAGGTGAACCATGGGCTGGAAATATTCTCGTTGGATTTGATGGGGCTGCAGAACAGGCTAGCTTTATTGCTCCTGCTATGGATTTTGTCACTATGGACCCGTGCAAGATAATTCTAAATGGAGGACTTGTAGATGATGATATAGAACAGGAGGGTAGAGATGAGAATATGGCTACTCCATAGTAGGTTACTTGTTTTAAGAATTGTATATTTTTTGTTTGAACAATGTGGTATGGTTATGTTTTGCTAATGATGAATTGACTATCCAACTTTATTGGGTGAACTTGTTTGACTTTTATATTGTGGTTTTGTGTTGATTTAATATGCGTATATATGATCATGGTAGGGTCAAGTAGGGATGATGATGGAACATTGTGAAATAGATATTTAGTAGATATCTCTGGATTGTCATTTGTGAATTGATGATGTGTTTTGTTGATGGAACCAAGAGATATGTCTTGGGTGATATTAGGATTGATGAGCAGTGATACCATAATTTGTGTTATTTGTGATTTGCATAATAACCGTTTTATACATCGGTTTTGAATTTAAATAATTGTAGCAAAGTATCACTTGCATTAGTCGTATTTGGGTTTGAGTAACTGATTTTAATGGTCAGGTATTAGAGATAATAAAAGGTGATAGATAGCTTGGCCTCCTATGTGTTTGAAAACCGAAGTATAGTTCGATTTTGATTGGTGAATTAAGTCACTTATTGTGGTTTGAATATTATTGCTAATTAATCATTAGACTAGTAGATGTCTTTAGATATTTGTTTGGATTGTGGAGAATATTTGTTTGTGGATAGTATCTAAAAATGCCAATCAGATAATAAAGTAGTACTAGTTTAGTAAGAGTTGTGGTTTGCTTGAGTCGAATTATAATTTGGTGAAGAACACTAAGTTTGAATGAAAGATTAAGATATTCCTTGGGTAAGATTGAGTAGTTGACTTAACATCAGTTGATGTATGATTCATTTTTTGGGATTTGACCGTTTGAATTGTAAATTCATTTTGGTATAGAAAAAATCGGTTATGGATAACTCAACAACATGAGTGTTTTATAAGGAAGTATATCTCAGCTAGGGGTATGGTAGATTAAATCACATGTATGTGGTTTTTCAATATTCGTGGCAAAATTATTGATTTTGATTGATGATGTATTGGATGATTTATAAATCAATTGGAGATGGCGATGAACGAAAGTAATGGAAAAATTGAAAGTAAAATAGTAAAGATATTTTATTAATGAAAAAGAGCACATCACCGTGTTTATGAACTTAGTTGTGATACATCTTTAAAGAAAAGATATTCTATGTACTCGTTGGGGTACTATAGCAAAATGTATGCGTCTCGGTTGATGAGCTCTTAATGTTGTGTTGTAGTTCGATGCTATAGCTATTTTCTTAGCTCGTGTGATGTATCTCGTATGTTTTCGTCCTTAGTATAGGTGATAAACCCCATTTTTAGGGTTTATCTTGTGCTTAATTTAGTGAATTTTATCTATTATTCTCACACTTATTCATAGAATTCGCATGTTTTAATTTTCCTTCCTAATTTTGTGCTATGATTGAAAACGTGCTTCTTTTGCCTTAAATTTGCTAATTTTAATCCTCTCTTATTACCATTCGATGTCGTTATATGTTTGTTAAGTGTTTTCAGGGTTTATAGGACAAGAATGGCTTAAAGGATGGATAAGAAGTATGCAAAAGTGGAAGGAACACAAGAAATTGAAGTTTTGAGAAGCTGGCAGCGACGCGCACGCGTAGAGGACGCGTACGCGTGACTGGTGCAGGAGACGAGCGACGCGCACGCGTGGATGACGCGAACGCGTGACTAGGATTTTGTCAAGCGACGCGTACGCGTGACAGAGCGTCACGTGCTGCAGATATCAAAATTTGCTGGGAGCGATTTCTGGGCTCTTTTTGGCCCAGTTTCAAGCCTGAAAATGAAGATTAGAGGCTACAGAGTAGAGCTGGAAGGGGGAATCAATCATTCATACTTTCATTCACATTGGTAAGGTTTAGATGTAGTTTTCCAGAGTGAGAGGCTCTCTCCTCTCTCTAGGTTTTAGGTTTTCTACTCCAATTTCTTCTTAGATTTAAATTTAATTTCTGTTTTTATTTACAATTCCTTGCAAGTTATTATTCTAGCACCTTTGTTCTTCAATTCTACTTGTTATTTGCTTCACTTTTTTATCCTTATGTTTATGCACTCTTAATGCTTTGGATCTTTGTTAATGCAATTTATATATTCATATTGTTATTGCTTTCTTCAGTTGTCATTGTTAATTTGTTTCAATTGGGTGTTTAGATTTAATATTCCTTGTTACTTTTCTATGCCTTTATTTTGTGCCTTTCAAGTATTTAATAAAATGCTTGGTTGGGTTTTAAATTAGATTTTTTTATGTTCTTAACTTGGATTGATCAATTAGAGACTCTTGAGTTATCAAAATTCTTTTGTTGATTGGTGATTGAAAATTGCTAGTTGACTTAGGCTTCACTAAATCTAGTCTTTGATTAGGACTTATGAACTCAAGTTGATTTTGCCCACTTGACTTTCCTTCATTGTTAGAGGTTAACTAAGTGAGAGCAAAAGGTAATTACCATCACAATTGATGATGATAATAAAGATAGGAATTCTAATTCTCAATCCTTGTTAGAACTTTTCTTAGTTGTTATTTTATTTCTTTGTCATTTACATTACTTGTCTCTTATCACAAAAACCCCAAAAATACTTTTCCATAACCAATTATAAGTACACTTCCCTGCAATTCCTTAAGAGACGACTTGAGGTTTAAATACTTCGGTTAATTTTATTGGGTTTGCTTAAGTGACAAACAATTTAAATATTGATTGAGGTTTAATTGTCGGTTCAGAATTATACTTGCAACGCGATATTTTTAGTGAAAATTTTTATCGACATTTTTCCTCACATCAATAGGTCAGTCTTATGTATCTGATTTGGAGTTGAGCTATGCTAGGAGGTTCAAACTTTCTAAGTTATAGTCTGCATGGCAGTACTATTGTTGGGGTGGGTTTGTCTTGAGGCGCACGCTAAAGCACTGCTTAGTTCCCTTTTGATGGCATGTACTATTATAATTGTGTTATTCTGCATAGAAGACTTGATGCAGAAGTGTATAGTGGAAGCAATACACTAGACACATTCAAAGAAGATCTACCTTATAAGAAAGAATGATGTATTAAAATTTGAAATAAAAGATTGGCATGAGCAGCTAGATTATGCGTAGACATTGTTTTACTGTGGTAAAAATAACTTATTAATGCGATTTGTTGAGGTTATTTGCCTTTCATTTTTATTTCAAAATGATTCGAATTTTTTCTTTTTGTATTGAGCATTGTAAACTCGTATTTTGAATCCGTTAGTTAAACCTAAAGCTAACTCTCTTATTCCAGGAGAAAATGAAAAAAAATCATGAATAGGACAACATGAACCAATATTGAGCAATCAAAATGCGGTTGAAGAACAAAATAGTAATTACTAGCAATAACAATGTAAATAACGAGAAAAATTCATTGTGAATTGGCTTAAATTGTTTGGATCATATGTAACTTTGATTATTGATTATATATCAAAAATAATAAAATCAATTTTGTTATTTGGTCAAATAGTTGAATAACTGTGCTAATCTATAATTCCTAATGAAAACATACATGGAAGCCCAGAATGCGTTATATGCAACTAAAATTGTGTACCATTAGATGATGTTACGAGAGAATTTGGAATGAGTTATTCTCTTTGTTGATGACCTTGGATTGACTGCTACCGCGGTTGTTATTTCCAAGGTGTGGTCATCACCACTGTCACCATTACCAGAAGTCTTCTGGTCCTCCTCATCACCTCATCTGTTTTGGTTCAAAAGTTCGGTTATTCTTTGAATTTCTGCTTTTAACAATTCATTGATAACTAATAGTTTGGCTGTAGTGGAAGGAGGAGAAGGTGAATTGTTTGACTTTTCTGCCATTGATTATAACCTACAAAGGAAGGTAAATAATCAGACAAAAAAATGATAGTGGGGTTAATTAAATTCGGCCCATGGTGGACACCAAATGTTCTTATGTAGTAAGCCTTGGATGGTGTATAACTCGTCCTGTCTAAGGTTGAGCTTGCTTTCTCCTGAAATGGATGAGGTATACGTCGACTTCAAGAGAAACGGCAGCGGCGAGCACCTGCAAAAGTACCCCGACACTCAAGTTAGTAAGAGTAGAAAATGAGTACAATACAATTCAGAGTGAATAACGTACCTTTTATGTAGTTCTGATTTTATATTTATAGAAGGTTACCTCTTCGAAGTAGTTGAGATCTTTTTCTGATATTTTGATAACGTAACTAATCTTAGTTTGTTTCTGAGTGAGTTATTATGGACAAGATTCTCTCTAAGTGAAAATAAATCACATTTATTATTATATCTGAATTTCGAATTATAAATATAAATGGGTCAGGTTATGATAACAAATCAATTTTTATGCAAAATTTAACTTCGATAACGATAAAAACAACTATTGTTACTGAAGTAAGTTGAATAATTGATCTGCAAAATTTGACTGTGTATCAGCTCAAGCAGATCTGCAAAAATAGAAGACCGGTTCACGATATGCACTTAGACCATCTTCAGTAGAAAACTCATTCCAGTCCTTATTTATGGCCCACCTGTCATAAAAGGCAACTCCACATCAGATTTTGCGTCATAAACAGTAAATAGGAACTCAAAGCATCTCTCTCTTCTCCATTAGGAGGAACTAACTTTAGTCCCTATTGGGGTCCCACTTAATTAATTAATTAAGATACTTAAAATTAATGTAATTAATTTTTTTCAATAATATTATTTAAATTTATAAATTTAAAAATAATTCACTATTAAAAGATATTAATATTAAATAAATTCATATATAACAATAATACACAATATATAATTCGAGATTAAACTAATTTGTAAAATTACTTAATACAAAGAAAAATATAATTAAACTCTATAGTTGACGACAAGCATTGTGAAATTGCCATATGTGTTCAATCAAGTCCTCTTTCAATTGTCTATGTTGCTGCCTATTTCGAAGTTGGGAATTTCTTTGGAGAAATTGATGGTATGGTGCAAAATTTTCCTCTCCCAGCTGAGGTCGTGATAAGCCATTTTCGACATCATCATACTCTAAGTCTTGAGCAAAATTTCCTGCATAAGTGTCTCTTTCATCCTCAACAATCATATTATGCAATATAATACAAGCTCTCATTATGTTGGCAAGCTTCTTCTTTTTCCAAAAGCGAGCTGGATCACGTATAATTGCAAAGCGTGCTTGCAACACTCCGAATGCTCGCTCCACATCTTTTTTTTGCCCTTGGTATTTTGCAAATAACTTGCATTTCTCCCCTTGTGGCTTTGAGATTGATTTGACAAATGTGGCCCATTCAGGATGAGTACCATCTGCTAAATAGTATCCCATAGTATAATTATTACCATTAATAGTATAATTTCACCTCCGGAGCACAGTCATTTAGAATATCATCGAACACTGGAGAACGATCTAACACATTGATATCGTTATTTGAACCAGAGACTCCAAAGAACGTATGCCATATCCAAAGGTCTGAAGATGCTACAACCTCAAGTACTATGGTTGCAACCCCACAATAACCACTCATGTACATACCTTTCCACGGCTTTGGACAATTTTTCCATTACCAATGCATGCAGTCAATGCTACCTAATATGCCAGGAAAGCCACGACCCTCCGCCATTTGTAGCAGGCGTCGTACATCATTCGGATTTGGTTTCCGCAAGTATACATCCTTAAACACCGAAATGACACCTTCAACAAATTTTTTCAAGCATTCAATTATAGTGCTCTAGCCTATGCGCACATAATCATCAACAACATCAGTTGCTACGCCATATGCTAACATCCGTATCGCAGTAGTGCATTTTTGGAGTGGTGACAAGCCTCTTCTTCTAGTTGCATCAACCCTTTATTGAAAATACGGATAGACGTTTGAGAGAGTGTCTACTATCCGAAGGAACACATGTCTTCTCATTTGAAATCTCTGTCGGAAAATGTCAGCATTATACACTTGTTCATCTGCAATCTTGGAAAAAGCGATATTGTCCTGCTTCTCGATCTCTGTTGATCCATCTACGAGGAGTTGGGATAGAGTTTCTATCAATATCTTCTTCTTATGAATCTTCGAATAAACACTCATCGATCCAATTATCTATGAGTGTGTTATCTTGTTGTCTTCTTTTGCCATACAAAGCCTCATTAAACATATCATCAAATTTTCTAGCCATAATCTTTGCTCTATGTAATTTTTAGTACTCTTTCGAGGTGAGAAAAAAGAGTTGAAATGGAGTTTCAAAGTCATTGATAGTTGATATTTATAAGTGTGTCTGCAACAAGTACCTACTTCTCAATTGTTAGTTTTACAACGGCTACTTAACGGATAGTTTTGCAACGGCTACTTAACGACTAGTTTTGCAACGGCTACTTAATAGTCACTTTCATGAACAATAACGGCACAATAATATTGACTAATTTGAAAAGTTACATAAAAAATGAATAAAACAGACTACATCACATACCAGTAATACGCAATAAAACTAAGAACATACTACGTAACTCTACGATACAAGGAACTATTAAGTAAACTACTTCGCGATTATTTTCTCACATGCAATCTCATGAAGAGCTCGTCGTTTTTCACTCATTGTAGACGTGTCAGCATTAAGTATTTGCATATCCATTTCTCCTTCTCTTTCCTTATCCATCCTTTCCATTTCCCTTTCTTTTGCATTTATCTCTATTTCTTTAATATACCTCTAAGTTTGTAATTCTTGTTCTTTCATTGCCGCTTGAGTTTGTAATTCTTGTTCTTTCATTGCCGCTTGAATTTGTAACTCCTCCTTCATTGCCATAATCTTTGCTCTATGTGCCCTCTCCTCTTCTCTTTTTTTTCCTTATCCATTAGTTCATTTTCTCTAACATTCTTGATATCTTCGATGAGAGATAATTTTTTAACAACCGATGATTTCTTTTTGCTAAGATCTTTAGACATTTGTGCTTTTTCCTTACCTTTTTGCTTGCTCTTCTTTGATCCTTGTGGGCGAACGGGAGAGTCCACACCGGGTTCGTCTATCAACGGTGCATATGGGTTTGATGAGAATGAGTATGTTCCAGTTGCACTAACCTTGGTTCTCTTTGAGTCTCCACTTTGTGTAGGTAGTTGGCTTCTCCATTTTTGCTCCAAACAAAGCATGTTTCAATGCCTCTTAGAAGTGAATTTTTTACCATAATTTGTGGAATAAAGTTTGTAGGCCAACTCCTTTATATCATCAGCGTTCGAACCACTCCTTATGTTTCGACTAGCTTGATCGTAGCAACCAGCAAATTGTGCAACAACTTTGTTGAACTTATACCATCATTTCTTACATGTAACTACCCCATTTGTCATGTCGGAGCAAAATTCTACATAGTAGCTGTGAACTCGACTCCAAAATGTTTCTCCCTTTTGATCGGTACCAACTATAGGGTCAGTTGAAACATTTAACCATGTACTGATCAGTATCTCATCCTCTTTCCAATGCTAGTGTTGAATATTATCTTGCCTCCGATCTTCAATATCATCATCATTGAGGTCGATAGCATCTAATCCACGAGGGTTGGCAAAATCTGAATATTGCGAATTTGGACTAGATTGTATTGAAGTCTGAGAGGATGGGTTAGAAGAGCCACCAACACCAGATGAGTTATGTCGTGATGCACTGAATTGCGTTTGATTTCGTAAACTTGGAAGAAGATGAAGAAGAGTATAAGAAAGTGTGAGAATAGAAGTGTATGTGAGTGGTATATATAGGTAACAAAATATTAATTTATTAATAATAACGATAACATAGTAACGGCTAGTTCCCATGGCTAATTTTGCAACGGCTAGTTTTATAATTGCTAATTTTAATAATGTGATTAGCATTTTAAATTTTAAAAATAAAAATAACCAACCCAACCAAAAATTATTTTGTAAGGTGTAAAAATTAAATTTATTTTTTAATGTAAGTAAATTTTATTAATTATAATTTAATAATAATATAAATAATATTCAATATTAATTATGATATAAATAATTAATATAAATCATTAATTAAATAAAAATTTAATTATTTAATCTAATCCGTCGCGGATCTGAGCTCCATTTAAGGGTCTGTCGCTAACCAATGGATTGCTGCATGCACAAGGCGAGGTTCGAACTCCCAACACTTACTTAAACAGACGAGTGAGCTGACCACTCGACCAACCCAAGTTGGTTTATGTTTTTCTCCTTTATCGCTACAGAATTATCCTTATTAGCAGATCAGATTGGTTGCGAATCCTATATGGTGAGTTAGGCAAGTAGATTAATTAAAAGACTTTTTCATGTTGGGCTTCGGCCCTGTTACACAACCCAAAAAAAAAGACTTTCTCACGTTCTTAGAATTATAAATATAACTCAACTCAAGTCACAAAAAAAAAAAAAGAAAAAAACCTCAACTTCAACTTTTGAAACAACTATAATTACAGTGTTTTTGAAACTTGTTGATTTAACAGCTGTCAAAATGAGATTATCGTTAGTGCTCAGTTGTTTAGCTGGTGCATTTATAAAGTGTTCAAAATTATGCTGTTAGTTTCAGTAGTTGGGTGGAATGGCATCCCCTGAATGAAGCACCACCCACCCACCAAGTCTCTCTTCTACTATTCTGTCCCTACAGAATAAATAGCTTCGTTCAGACTTCAGACGCTGAAAGTGGAAATTAATAGGATAGACAAAAATTGTTAGTATATTATTCAGGTAAATTCTCCTCCCAGGACCCAGAGGCGTGTATGAATGCCTGCTAGTTCGAGATTAGGTCCCTTTGTGGTGCTGCCCATATTTGACTGCACCTCATACTTGCCATCATAGACTCTTTCACGGGACTTGGATGCCGGTCAAGTATCATCATCCCATCAGTGTGAAACCAATTCTTATATATGCTTAATTGCTTATACTTATTCAATCTATATTGGTGGGAACACAAACAAAATAACAAACAAATAAAACAATACAAGAGCAAGCCTTTAATATTTCTTTCTTTCTTTTTTTTGGTATTAAGATGGGGCAGAGCCTAGAAAAAAAAATTACCCTGAAATTGAACGAGGTAGAGATACCCTTTATTCATCATCTGCTAATAATTTAAGCATTTTTTTAGAAGGAGTATCTCAAAAATAAAATTCTGGGTCTAGATTTAAATTTTTGTGCGTCAGACAATTTACACATTTATTACCTTTTCTATAAATATTCACAAAACTAATTTATCAATTCCTCTTTTTTTACTTACTATGTCCCTAATCAAATCATTTGGATGGTTTATAAGATTCCTTGAGCTATTGATATTTCTACTTTAATACGCACAAATAACCAACATGTAGAAGACGTACTAGTACAACCCAGCCCATAAAGGATAAAATAAAATCAAGACAGACAAAGACTATTCTCTCCTTTCAGCCTCTCCTTAACTTATAAAATATTTAAATGACACTTTTTTCTCTTTATTTCTAAAAGAAAAATATTAGTACTCATCAAAATTTATAATTTTTTATTATTATTTTTATTTATTAATTTAATTTTTTTAGTTTAATAATCTAATAATATATTTTAATTCATATTTTTTAATATTAATGACTAATTAATGATAAAAAATAATAAATTTTAATAATCATCTAATATTTCTTAATTCTAAAATATATACTTTTTTTTACAAGATTTAAATAACATATACTTTAATTTATTCGGCTAAAATATTCTTCAACAATCATTATAATTATATATATTAGTTATAATAATATAAAATATACATTTATTATTAATATAATATATTTTATTTTTTTAAATATTTTAACTTGTTACAAAATATTTAATTTAAAATTTTTTATATATTTCATGATTAATAATAAAATATCAAAAATAATAAACTTTATTATTTTAACAATAAATGTATATTATATTATTATTATTATAACTATTATTACATAATATAAAATATTTTAACTTGTTATAAAAATATGTAATTTAAAATTTTTATATATTATATTATTAATGATAACATATTAATAATAAATAAAACATATTATAGTAATAAATAATTTTATATTATGATTTTTACTACTATAATAATATTATTAATAATAATATAAAATATAAGTGAATGCTAATACGTTTTGGAGAAAGTAGAGAATGCAACGCTTTTTGAATTCTAAATTCTCTAAATTCTAAACCTTAAATTCTAAATTCTAAATCTCTTAATGCAAATCCTAAATTCTAAACCTATTGATATAAAATATAAATATATAATAAATAAAGTCTAAAATATATATTATTGTGATTGTAATTGTGATAAATTTTATTTATTTTTAATATTTTATTATTAATCATAAAATATATAAAAAATTTAAATTAAATATTTTGTAACAAGTAAAAATATTAAAGTAAATAAAGTTATTAAAATAATAATAAATATATATTTTATATTACTACTTTCTTTTTTAAAAATTAACTAAATAATTATTAGTTTATTACTAATTTCTATATAAAAATAATGAGCAATGTTAGGGGTCAGTAATACTTGTGATTGGTAGTCATCAATTAACTATCAATGATGATTTGATGGTGTGAGATTGGTACAAGATTTCATCTAATGGTTCACCTTTCTCTGCTGGTTACATGCTGGCCAAAATATAATAAAATTGTTGTTCCCTAGATTTTTCTAAAAATAATTATTAAAAAATAAACTAAAATATATGTTATTTAACTTTTGCAAGGAAAGAAAGGATATGTTTAAAAAAATGTCGTTTTCTGGAAAGTAAAATGGCTGTTGCTTCCGGTTCACTGCTTGTGAGTTGCTTCCCTTTTTCCTCAAAACCGAGAAACTGGATGGAATGTTCCAGTTACAAAAGAAAGAGAGTGGACGTTTCGTGCAACTTGTGGCCCACGGTAGAGACACACCTGAAGCACAGAACGAGTCAAAAAAAGTAGTCAAAGTTTATATTATTCTACTCTATTCCACGGATTTTGAACGCAAATTAACTAACTGAATTATTTAAACCGGCGTCCACTCCACGTCATCTTTCATTCTTTCTTCACTCGTTTCCAACCTCCTATAAATACAACAACTTATCACTACTTCACATTCAATCATTCCTCAACACAGCCATGAAGAGACAGAGAGAAAATGAAGGTTATTGTTCAGTAGAGAGCATTGATTTGGTGAAATGCCTAATGCTTCTTCCTCTTCTCCAAGAAAGAAGCAACAAGTCATCAACGTCATCAATGCATCATAGAAATGGGTCTGCGGAGTTTGAGTGCAAGACTTGCAACCGCAAGTTCTCTTCGTTTCAAGCACTGGGTGGGCACAGGGCTAGCCACAAGAGGCAGAAGCTAGAAGATGGCGAAGAAGAACTGAAGCAACAAGCCAAATCACTGAGCCTCTGGAACAACCCCAAGATGCACGAGTGCTCCATTTGTGGCCTTAAATTCTCTTTAGGCCAAGCACTCGGTGGTCACATGAGAAAACACAGAGGATTAGCCGAATCATCATCATCATCATTAATCAACCATGTTATTGAGAAAACCCCCGTTCTTATGAGATCTAACAGCAAGAGGATTACGTGTCTCAACTTGGATTTGAACTTAACACCTTTCGACGATGACTCCTTTGCCAACCCCACAACCATCCCACTTCCTCTTTCTTTCTTCTGATGAGATGATCCACTTTCAATTACATTTCTTATTGCTCTAATTAGATTATTCTTTCAATTCTTTTATTCATACGTGTATTACTCTTAGCGTACCGTGTACTTGAAAAGTTAATAATTAAAAGGAACATTAATTTGTCATATGTTTCACATTCGGACTATATTATCATTGCTCCTTGTTTGTGTACGCGTATGGCGTTTTATTATCGTATATAGCAAACTAAAGCAAGAGAAAATAAATGAGAATAACAGAATATTCACGCAGCCGTAGACAGTATAAAATAATGGTGCACACTCACATTCTCATGGTGCGGCTAAATACTACTATACTTACTCATTCAACTAGGGTCCAGGGAGAGGAAGAGAACATCAACAGAACCTCAATTCACCAATGAAACGTGTAACTGCATAGCGTGAAAACATATGATTATTATTAGATATTAATTACTCATATCACTAATTAAATTTAAAATTAATTTATTTTTTTAATTTTATTATTTACATTATTTAACAATGTTGATGTCCACTTATACTTTTCCTTCACTCATACACTGAACTTTTTAATTTTACTATAATTATGTGTAACATAATTTACATAAAAATAATATAGTTTCATTATTTACACATATGTCTGACACAAAAAATTGCCGAAAATTAATTCTAATCAATCAATTCGCTCTGAAAAAATGCATTTTTTAAAAATTTAAAATGAAAAAGGCAATTTACCTTGTTAAATTTGCTTTTTAAAAATAAAAAACTACAATTCACCTTATCAAATTGTTAATTTAAAAAATGTTTTTTGTGATTTCTATTTTTTTCCTTATATATCTGTAAATTATTTTCATAATCTGTATTTTTTTAGATTTTATCTATTAACTAATTATATTAAAAATTTTATTTTTTATTTTATATGAATGACTAATTTAGTATCTGATTTTTAGTATATATATATAGAGAGAGAGAGAGGGAGAGAGAGAGAGAGAGAGAGACTTAATTTTTATTTTGGAGTTTGGAAAATTAAATGCTTCTTTTTCTAATGAAAATATGGAGAAAAAATGTAGGATACAAATTTTAATTCAAATTAAGATATAATTGACATTTTGATTAATCTTATATTTGTTATTATTTTATATATTTATAAATAAAAAAGTGGAATTCACTAGTAAACTAGTAGTCCTTAAACATATATGCTTATCCAAGTATACTTGGGCATTTTTCCATACATTTTCTCTGTAACTGAAATTAGTCTATTGGTATTGGAGGATGTTTTTAGATAATAACAAATCATATGACTATAGTACACATTTTTAGCTTTTACCGTTTTTTGGTCGATTCTGTTTAGCATCATTAAAGTTCTATATACATTTACCTGACTCCTACTAATTCTTCAATCAACCAATCAATTAGAATAGTTAGTTAAAGGGACTATTTTTGTACCAAAATTGTTATTTAAATAACAAAATATATAATTATTAGATAATCATTCACTAATTTGTAGCCTTAATTGAAAAATTACAAGTATTTTTAGCTTATAAGTCTTACAAGTTGAGTTAAGTCTAATAAAAACTACATTCATCTACTGGAGTGTGATAATACGCACGTCACTCAACCGTTTTTAAAGCGCCCTCTCACTCACCATTATGAAAGACGTTTCTTCACGTTTTTCCTTCTCCTCCTCCTCCTTCTTATTTTTCTTTGTGTTTCTCCTCCTTTTTTCTTGCGTGTTTAATCTTCATCGTTATTTTTTTCTTACTGTTATTGTTATTGCATTTTTTTCCTCATCATCTTTCTATTGATTTTGCAACATTATATATTTTTTTTCTTTGTTTGATTTTTGCTCCTAAGAAGAATTATAAGAAAACGAAATAAGATGATGAGGAAGAAGAAACAGTAGAAAATGAGGAGGAGAAAAATGAAGAGTTTGGAATTATGTAAAATTTATCAGAATAAAAATACACCCAAATATCTTTGTATTACACCCAAATTTGCTACAAATACAGAAATTTTATTTAATTAAATTTTAATTAAAATACATTCCTAGTTTGTAGTTAAACATGTGAAAAGGACAAATAGGTCCTGACCTTTTGTCCTGAGGACATTTTTGTCCCTGACCATTGAAAAATATTTTTAAGTCCCTGACCTTCACAAAATTTGGACAGATCAGTCCCTCCGTCCAAATGTCTCCGTCAGGGACTGATCCGTCCAAATGCCTCCGTCAGGGACTGATCCATCCAAGTTTTGTGAAGGTCAGGGACTTAAAAGTATTTTTTAATGGTCAGGGACGAAAATGTCCACAGGGCAAAAAGTCAAGAACCTATTTGTCCTTTCCTCTAAAATTAATTTAAATTTTAAATACTAAAATTTTTCTAATTTCCTACCCATTTTATAAAGTAGTTATTTTAATTTTTTTTCATTCTCTCTCTTACGTTCTTTTCTTTTTCTCTCTCCTGTTCTTCACAAAAAATTTTATAGAAGAATATTATTCCTCTACAGGTAAATTTACTAGTTCATACTTAATATTTTATTATTATTATTATTAGATGAGTCATGCTATTTTGTTCTTATTTGAGTCTAGTGATTATGTATCCTAACTCAAAACTCATTTATCATTATTGTCGAATGAAATTTTAATAAGATTATATCAACATTTGAATTAAACAATAAGTGAATTATCAGTCTATGCATCAATATTCTTTTGTTTTTTAAATCTTTATTTCTAGAATGATTAGAGAAGACCAACAACATAAAATTGTTAGACCAGATTAAAGATAAATAAAGGAGATATTACACATCTAAAATTATTAATTAGTTATTCAGAAAATATTTTTAAAATAAATCTAAAATCATAAATCTAAAATTTAAATTTAAACATTAAAAATAAAATAATTTTTTATATCTTATTCGTTTAAAACTCATCTAATATTTCTTTTTTTTAATAGTGAGAATTTTTTTGTTACTTATTTGAATATTAACGCTTTAAAAAGTATTAAAATGTACGTAAAAATTCGTTTTTGTTTTCAATTGTAACACATCTAAAATTATTAAGTGATACACAAAATATTTCTGAAACACATCTAAATCATAAATTAGAAATTTAAATTTAAACGTTAAATATAACAATAATTTTTTTATATCTTATTCGATAAAAATTCATCTAATATTTCTTATTTTTTTATTATTAGTTAGATTTTATCATTATTTATTTGAACATTAATACTTTAAAATTATTAAAATGTATGTTTTTTTAATTGGTTATTTTTTTCAATTATTACACATCTAAAATTATTGACTTATATACAAAAATATGTTTAAAACACATTCAAAGTCATAAATCTAAAATTTAAATTTAAAAATAAAATTAATTTTTTTATATCTTATTCGATAAAAGCGTACCTAATATTTCTTATTTTTTATTAATATTTTTAAAATTATTAAAATGAATAATTAAGCTATTTTTTTATTTTATTTGATAAAAATATATCTAACATATTAGTTTAAAATATAATTTTTTGTAGGGATTTTAGATATGCTGGTTAATAATTAAAATCCTTAAAATTTATTTTTTGAATTTTAAAATTAAAATCTTTAATTTTACTGAATTTAATTTTTAGATGTGTATTTAACTAATAATTTATTAATAATTAAGAATGCTAAAACTGAAACAGAAATTTAAAATTTAACAGTTGAAATTTTAAATTTTAATTTTATTTAGTTTATATTTTAAATATATATTTAATTTTAAAAAGATATTAAATCTATTTAGATATATTTATTTTAATTTTTTTTTAAATTATTATAACAAAAATTGAATAAAAAATTACTTTTAAAGAATATCTAATCCTCCTGTTATAAAAATGAGACCATTGTGAAACTGTAATTTAAACAAACTATATAGTTGGAATCTTCCGTAGCTTAAATGTGTTTCTCTTTTATTCTTTCCCATTTGGAATATTGTAAATTTACTTTCGTTGTCGTGAGATTCTTCTTTCTTCCAGTGAGTAACTAGTTAAGTGCCTCCAGCGATGCAATAAATACATTGATTTTTAAGTTTAATAAAAATTAGTTAGTATTAAGCTATCGTTACAATAATTAAACATTTGACTTTTTATTTTAAATTAGATTATAAAAATAAAATTAACTAATTTTATTTTTAAAAAATTTGCAAGAGTATATAAATTAGAGTAAAGGACATTTTCGTCCTTGACCTTTTTTTCGCGGACATTTTCGTCCTCAAGCAATGGAAAATACATTAAAGTCCCTGACCATTGAAAAACGTGGACATTTATGTCCTTCCGTTGAATTCAGCCGTTTGCACTGAACGGAAAAGGCTGAGCTGGCAGAGGTGGCGCTGAGGTGGCACGTAACGGAGGTCAGGTGGCATGGAGCATTTCGTAACCGGACGTATAAGTCCCTGGAGAGACGAAGCATTTCGTAACAGGACGTATAAGTCCCTGGAGACGAAAACGACGCCGTTTCGTCTCCTCCCCCATCTGCCCTTTTCTTCTTCCTTGGTCCCTTTTACCTTCCATTCTTCTTCCTCAGCCCCTGCCTCCATCACCGCCGCACAGCCGCGCCTCCGTCAGCCACCATCAACATCGGCGACCTTCTCCTTCCTCTCTTTTCGCGTCTTCTTCCCTTTCTCACTCCCTTGCTCCCATTAGTCTCTCTCTCCTCACTCTCCTTCCACCCACCGTTCATCCGCGACAACCTTCTCGGCGACCCACTACCGCCACGCCGCCGCCTCTCTGCAAAAATTAGTCTCAAATCTCGAGGGGTTAAGGTTTTCCTCCGCACCAACAATAATGAACAGTGTCGGATCGGGATCCTCGAACCTCTGCATAAATGACACTTTCACTGACGACGAGCTTCGTTCGATCCTGGCGATGGTTTCACATGCTTGCTCGAATTGGACCTTGCCCAGTCCGATTTGGTCCTCAATTTGCATAATTGTAAAGGTGAACTCTTTTTCCCTTTTTTTTCCCATGTTGTTTTTGTTTGTTTTCCGAGAAAACCGTTGAAATTGACCTTTGGGATGTTGCTTTTCTTCTCATGGGGAGTGAAAATTTCAATGAGATTCACATGGAATGTTTTTTACTTTTCCCCTTCATAGATCAAGGAGAAGGACACTTCGTGATTTGTCAAGTTCTGCGTTCCCTAGTGCAAGCATTGGTAATTGATTCATTCATTCTCTTAACTACTTTTATATTGTTGAGCTAAGAGTGATTTCTAAGCTGTAAAATGATGATGCTTATTATTACAGTAAGAACTTGGGGACGTTGTGGGATGATTTGGAAAAAGCAATTGAAGAAACTGATGAAATAGAGATTGGGGAAGTGGATTGCGGTGATCATCAAAGGAGCTTTGTGGCATATGCTTATAATGTAGTGTCGCATGTTTCTTAAAATCTCATGCTATGTTTGAGTCTATTCTGCACTCTGCTTCTACATTTATGAGTTCAATGATTGATATATTTTGTTCTTGTAAAATTCTGAATTGCATTTGACAGTTAATTGAGTATCAACACTGTCAAGACACAAGTGCGTGAATGGAGAAAAATATTTTTGAATGGTCTTGGATTATTAGATATAATTTATGTGTGATTCTTTACTGCTTTATCTAATTATCTAAGCAGCCATGAATGAAGAAAGGTATTCTTTAACTCAATGAAAAACATCATCATGGCTTTTTTCACCATCAATTATTAACTGATTTATCCACTTAATTATTTATTTGTTTTATTTGTTGGATGCCTGTATTATCTATTTTCCATTACACTCTCACCCCATGTGTTAACCAACGTTTGAGGAAGCATTAATAGATCGAATTTTAAGTTTACATGTTTTTTGAATTGCCAGGTTCAAGGGATGTTGATTCATTGAAGAACTTTCTTTTGGAAGAAGCTGATAAGGCAGCAACAAATGCACAAGCGCAACAACTAGATAGTGATAGAGAACTATAACTACTTTTTGAGGTATATCTTTTGCTTCAGCTTTATTTTTATATTCTCTGTCTGGACCCTCCAGTGTTATCCCTCGACGCATGGAATGTTTTTTGACAAATTGACCTTTGGTGAAGGCTGGCAAGAGAGAGAGACTAATGGGAGCAAGGGAGTGAGAAAGGGAAGAAGACGCGAAAAGAGAGGAAGGAGGAGGTCGCCGGCGTTGATGGTGGCTGACGGAGGCGCGGCTGTGCGACGGTGATGGAGGCAGGGGCTGAGGAAGAAGAATGGAAGGGAAAAGGGACCAAGGAAGAAGAAAAGGGCAGATAGGGGAGGAGACAAAACGGCGTCATTTTTGTCTCCAGGGACTTATACGTCCTGTTACGAAATGCTCCGTCTCTCCAGGGACTTATATGTCCGGTTACGAAATGCTCCATGCCACCTGGCCTCCGTTACGTGCCACCTCAGCGCCACCTCTGCCAACTCAGCCTTTTCCGTTCAGTGCAAACGGCTGAATTCAACGGAAGGACATAAATGTCCACGTTTTTCAATGGTCAAGGACTTTAATGTATTTTCCATTGCTTGAGGACGAAAATGTCCGCAAAAAAAAAGGTCAAGGACGAAAATGTCCTTTACTCTATAAATTAAGATTAAGATTATGGTTTAATTACAATAAATACATGATAAAAAAATTGTAAACTAAAGTGAATAAATATTCAAAAGTAATTCATTCAGAAAAGTAATAAATTTGTAGAAAAATAAAAATGTTTAAAATTATACACAATGAACTAAACTTGTTTAAAAATATTTATAGTTGTAACTTTTATCATGAATAAATTATTCTCAACTAACACCTTTAATCTTGATTTTGATTTTTACTTTTGAAAGAACAACATAAAATTATTCGTGTGTAAAATTATGTTCTGACAAGTATAATCTCACATGTTGGATTCTAAAATTTGTTAATAATCATAGATAATAACACACACCAAAGAAAAAGAGTCCTTTCCTACTATTAAGGTCATCTAACATTACAATAGCACTATTATTAACTTTACATGCTACATAATACTGCAAAAGTCATCTAAAATTATAAATATATATTAACAGAGCAGTAGTCAAAATAATAATGATAATAAGAGAAATACAATTATGGACGTTTAAAAGAAGTATACGTTATTGCCTTTTTCAACAATTATGTTTTGAATTTAAGTTTAGTCGAAACTGTTTAAACTTTTCAACTGCATCAGACTTTGTATCTTAGAATTTAAGAGAAAAAAAATGACAAATGATGAAGAACTCCAAAAAAAATAGAAAAGAAGGATACAAAACAAAACATCAACAATATTTTTTAAATGTTTATACAAGGCAAATATGTAGTGTTAACATGAAAAGAATATTAAACAAATACCTAGCCAAAAAAGAATAAGAAAAAAGCTTTCACAAACTTCAGATAAATGCCATAAAAAACTATTAAATATTTACATGTTTTTACCTTTTTAATCTATATATATTAATATAAATAATTAATATTAACATGAAACTTCAAAGTCATTATTTAATATATTGATTATTAGGATTTAGGATACATTCATTTATTTATCAATAATAGACAACTCACTTTTTAAAAGACCAATCTAACATTATTAGGAGATTATTAAAAAATAAAAAATATAATCCTACCTAAAAAAATCACATTTTAAACTATGTTCTATTTATACATTATGAAAAATGAGGGAAGAAATAAAAATAGTGACTTCAAATGTTTTATCAAGAGCATAAGAATTTTTAAGTGCAGCTACACATATAAGAGCAACCACTTTCTTTGGTTTTTTTTCTCTATACTTTTTGGTATTAGATTAGGCCAAATATATAGGAGATATAATAAAATTGAATCATGTGATTTAGTTCAAAATATACATGAACTTTTTAATATTGTCTTCGTAACGTAATAAATTTAGAATAAAAATTAAAATATAAAATGAAACATGTTATAAGCAAAAAAAAGTTAAGATATAAAAAAAATATATGTGATATACAATAATATATTCTAATTATTGGAAAGCTAAACTAAAAATATAGTGATATAAGATGTGATCATTATATAAAGTAGATGGTATAAAAAATATGCTTTCATTATTCAATATATACTAAAAACAACCTATTGATCGAGAGTGTAATTTGTAAAAAAATTAGAAAAATGATGGTCGTCCCTAAATACTGGACATAAAAAAAAAATATACACGAATTAAGTTATTACTATTATTTAAAATTTATCGATAAGTGATGTCTAAAATAACAAGAACAAAAAGTGTTAACAAGATATAATAAATAATATAAAAAATATAGAACAGTGAATTGAAATTAATTATGTTCAGTAAAAACACAGCACATGCATAGCTGTAAATACAATGTTTGGAAAGAAAGCATGATTATAATAAACAAATATATATGAGAAAAAAATTCTAGTCATCCTCTAGCAAATGCTAAAATAAGGGTAATTTACGTAAATAAATAAAGTGGGAGAGTTATTTACGTAAATGTGCAAATCTGTTTGTTGTTACGATTTTGTGCAAAATGGATTTATATGTAAATCGTGGCAACCCACCACGGTTTCTAAACATGCATAAACCGTGGGAGGTCACCACGGATTATGAGCAAATTTTTGTAGGAGGAAACCGTGGTAGGTCACCACGGTTTATGAAGGAAATTTGGCAAGCATAAACCGTGGGGAGTCACCACGGTTTATGAAGAAACTTGTTTGCACATAAAACCTTGTGGGTCACCACGGTTTATATGTGGTAAATAATGGCCAGAAAATTTTGTTAATTTTATGTCCAAGAGACACAAAGCTGTTTATTATAAAAATCATTATTTTTATAATAGAAAGAGTACAATAAAAAAAATCAGATAATACTAAGAAAATGATTTTTATAGTGCTTAAAAAATTGATGTCTATTTACTAAAAAATAAAAAATTAATATTTAATTTAAGATGATGAAATTTAATAAATTTAAAATATTTAAAGTTTGTTATGTAAAATAAATTAGAAAAAAATTAGACTATAATAATAAACACCATGAAATTTTTGGATTTTTTTCTATTATAAAATAAAAAAATATTTTTAAAAATAAATTACACTAACATTAATGTTTGGAATCTGTATTTTTATTTTTTATTTTGAGTTTTTATGAAGTTTTCAAAATCTTAGAAGAACTTATAAAAACTTTTTCAAAAGTTCGTTTAAGCTTAAGGTGACCTCTCTCATTATATACATCTTTATTTTTTCATTTATAAAATAAAGATTTATTACACTATAACATATTAATGAGTACAATAAAATAATTACTTGTTAATATTGGTATATTAATATTCATTAACATGCTTATTGATTAAATCTTTTATATAGATTTAATAAATTCACATATAAGTGTATATTGATACATTAGTATTTGTTAAATTTAAAATAAAAAATATTTATTATATTTTAAGAATATTAATGAGTACTCTAAAAAATATTAATAAGTAATTATTTTATTATGTTCATTAATATTTTTTATAGTATAATAAATATTTAAATATAGTGTAAAATGAAAAATAGGAATAAACATAATGAAAAACTAATTGATAATACATGTAAAAATTTTATAGTATATATTAGTCAATAATACATAAAGAGAACGAAAAAATTTTATTATAAATATTCAATAGAAATAGATGATTTTTTTCTTTATAAAATGTACTATATAGTGTGTATTTATTAGGCTGCCTTTGTTTTCAACAACAAAATAGGATAAGATACTGAAAATAGAACAGGACAAGACATTGATGGATAGAGACACAAAATTTTGTGTTCTTGTAATTCTGCTTGGTGATAAACTAGAACAAATTATGAAAATCTAATTTATTCTCATTTTTTTCATTAAAAAAATTTGAGATGAAAAATATAATAATAAAAAATATAATTATAAAAAATTTAACAAGAATAATAAAAAAATAAAAAATAAGTTGTGTCTCTTGGACATAAAATTAACAAGGTTTTCTGGCCATTATTTACCACACATAAACCGTGGTGACCCACAAGGTTTTATGTGCAAACAAGTTTTTTCATAAACCGTGGTGACTCCCCACGGTTTATTCTTGCCAAATTTCCTTCATAAACCGTGGTGACCTACCACGGTTTCCTCCTACAAAAATTTGCTCCTAATCCGTGGTGACCTCCCACGGTTTATGCATGTTTAGAAACCGTGGTGGGTTGCCACGGTTTACATATAAATCCATTTTGCACAAAATCGTAACAACATACAAATTTACAAATTTACGTAAATAACTCTCCCACTTTATTTATTTACGTAAATTGCCCCTAAAATAATAAAGGTTAACTTTTTAAGATTTTATCATACATTAACCTCGTGAAGGGAACAAAAAAAAATTAATGATTAAGTAAATTATATTGAAAATTAACTATACAACGATAACCACACACACATTCACCTGAATTTTTAAGGTGTCTAATTCATTAGCAAAGTAATCAATAATCTTCTCAGCTTTTTTATTGAAGACTGAAACATAATATATTTGAAAGAGGCATAATGTATCTGAATGAGGACAAACTAAATTTTAACTGCATTGCATAATAATTATATAAAAACCTTGATGATAAGAGATAACAGAAAAGCAAGATTGACTATATTAAAATGAAAGCATAATCTGTTTAATAGAGGATTGTTATTAGGATTCTATTAGGTTTCTAACAAAAAATCTGAATGAAGTAAATAAGCATATCATCATTGAATCAACGTAACATCCTAATTTTTGGCGTTAGAATCGTGTATACGAGTTTTATGTTTTGTTTGTATAATATTTATGATAAGTTTTTTTTTCTGTAATTTTTAAATAAAATGAATAATAATGTAATATTAATATTATGTTGTTTTTTAATTTTATTTGACGAAGAAGAACGATCACTTGATATATTGGGTCCGAACAATTGTAAAAGTTCGACTTTATCCAATTTTTATTCTAATATAGTACCACAATTGGAGATAATTATTTGAGTTTTTACCATGCCCAATTACTTTAATTAGCTTCCATGATATTTAAAAATTAACCTGACTCACTAGTTTAAAATGGCGACACGCAGCAGTTAATATGTCACATGTCGCAACGCATGTATCATTCCCCTTAATTAAGTGACACTTAGCCACTAATCAAGCTATATAAAAAGCACAAATTCTCTCTTTTTTCTCAAAGAATAGCCGAGGCATGTATGAGAGAAATGGGAGAATTTTGGTTGATTTCTGACTTTCCGAACTTGATTTCTGACTTTTCATGACCCCACAAAAATCACTACTAGAAAACTAGTTATTACAGACAGATATTTCCGACGGATTTTATCCCACGAAAATACAGACGGAATTTCAGAGGAATTTTTTTGTCGGAAACTAAAATAAATAAATCAACATAAATTACAGACAGAAAAGAGAATCCGTCGGTAATTCTGTCGGAAAAATTCATTTTTTTTTCGTGGAAAATAGTTACAGACGGAAAATCCGTCTGTAATTTAAAATTTTTCGTCGGAAATATTGAGTTAAACGTCCCGGTCTTATCGAGTTCCATTCACACCACACATTATCAAACGAGCTTCTCCTCTCTCCATCAAGCGTGAACAAGCTACTTCTTTTCTCCGCCTCTGACGCCGCCGCTCGCATCGCACAAGCTCCTTCGGGGCCGCTCGCATCACACCAGGTGCCGCTCGCATTGCACGATCCCCTCTGGCGCCACTGGCATCGCGTTGCTCCCTTCGTCACCATCGTCGCAGAGCCCTCTCCGCCACTCTCGTCGCACGTCTGCTCCCTTCATCGCCATCATCGCAGTGCTCTCTCTGCCACATAGGTTATCTTTTCAACAACTATTGTATCCAAGTATTCAAGTATCCATGTTTTCTGTGACATATATTCCTAGCTAGGTTTTCCAATTTGTGATAGCTTGATCTGATCTATGAATTTCCTTTTCTTTTCTTTTGTTGGCATAATCTTTTCTTATTCCAACTCATAAACTACTTCAAATTTTCCTAAATCATAAAAACCTACCAAAATCTGAACTAGAATTAACCCATAGAAGGTGGAATCAGAGCCTAACAGCAATGGTGTAGGTTCTAGTAGTGGTGGTACAGGTTTATGAGTTTATATTCTAGTAGTGGTGGTGCAGCTTCTAATAGTGGTCATCATCAACATCAACATCATCATCATCAAGTAGTTGAAGAGGTTTCAGTGCAAAGGGTGAAGAAGGAGGAGGTTAATGCAAAGATATCAGCATGGCAGAACTGAATTTGTGCAGAGAGTTTGGAATTGAATTATTTATTTAATTTGTTGAAATTGCTTCTTGTTGTGTTCTGTACCCTACTTTACAATAATCAAGGAATCGTTTTTTTATGGAAAATCTATTAGTTTCAAGAAAAACTACTCCGATCTACTTTAACTCGAAGATCGTCTCAAGAGCAGCTATGGCTACGTTCCAGGTGCTTCTTACTTCCTCTTCTCGCTCCTCTTTCCATTTTTACTTTGCATTTTTTCCTTCCTTTGTTTTGTTGGATTGAGAATTTTCTATTTTCGGGAATGAGCTCCAGATTTTGAGGATGAAGAGGACGGGAAAGAAGAAGAAGAAGGATAGATTTTAGTTCCTGTGCCGGATTCTAACTTCAACAAAGATGATTTGTATCCTTCTCCAATTTTTGGTTGCTGAACAATTTTTAACATAGAATTGAAAAAATGAAAATAAAAAAATTATGTAGATGAAATAGTGAAATTATATTGATCTGCCACCCTGAATGATACCAAAATCAATTCACATATGATTGTGTTTTACATTTTTTATCCATTTGATTTATTTCTGTACTTTGTTTTCAGAAATTCTATATTGAAGCTATGAAAACTGAAAAGATTAGATGACGATATGATATTTTCATCCTGTTTGATTTTATTGGTGTCTGTCCCTTAATCTAGTTCTCTTTATATTTGATGAATCTATGAGTTTGAAATAACTTGGACTCTTAGATGCTTGTCTGGCCACGTTAGCATCTGGAGGTTAGTGATACTGATATGCCACTTGCCTCCAGTGGCATTCTTGTTGGTTGTGAGAATTTCATGCATATGTTTTGGTTCTAATATTCTTCATTTTCTGGTTAAAAGGGATGTCACTTGATCTGGTCTTGTGGTCATGTTGATGTTGATTTCATGAGAACAAAACTTTTGCTTTGATTATTTGTTTGTTACTAACTCTATTTGTACCACTATCTTATTTTCTTGCACCGGTGCTGCTGATTTATTTCCACAAGAACTTGAGATGTAAGTTAAAAGTTGTGAATATTATTTCCACATTTCTGTAGATGATTGCTGCAAGTTTCTCATTTACTGAGCAATGGTTGAACAGGCAACAAGAGTTTAAGCAGCAGCAGCAACCTGTGGTAGACAAAATAGTGGCATTTGAGGGGAGGAATTTATTATCTGATGGTAATAGTTTTCTTTCTTGCTTCAATACTTTAAATCCCACCATAAGCCACAAAGAGATTTTTTTATGTATTATTTTTAAATTAAATTTAGAGGCAAAAAAGGAGAATTTAGAGTCACATGAACCTTCCAGCTCTCTTATAAAGATATTGGAAACAGAATTTGAATGTCTTCCTGGCTACATGAAGGGTCTAGCGACATGGGAGGTGAGGTTCCTTGTGTCTAACTAGATGTTCTTTACAATTTACATGGATTATTCTTCTTTAGTGTTATCACCAAACTATTAGTTTCTTATTGATTTATATCTTCTTTTATTACTTTGTAGGAATAGATAAAAGAGATGGAAAGGGAGCAAATCCGACAAGGAATTGATGAGTTTGGAATATTGTATTCTGAATTAAGTGATTCTAACCGATCTGAAGGCAGTAATGGTTCTTTTGCATTCCCTGTGTAAGTAAAACCATATGCTATCATATTTAAAAATATATTGTATAATGTAAATTGTAAAATAAGATAGTGTCATAAAATATAAAAATGGGTAGGTTGTTTATGCAGTTTATCAATGATTCAAAAGTAATTCTCAAAGTTATTCTCTTATTTGTTTTGGAAAATTTCAGGTTAAAATTGGGAATGGATGGGAAGCCCTGTAAATATGCCTAAGTCGAAAGATATTTGTTAAAAGAAGCAAAAGATCCAATTTATTCCATTTCAGTGCACATTAGTTTGTTCCCTTCAAGTTATATTATCTTTCTTGTCTCTATCATTATATTTTTGTTTTTGTCTTCTGCTGTGGATGTTGTTTTGACCTGACTTTTTGTGTTTACATTTTGATGTTGTCTCAGATACTTGCAATTCTTGCTATTCCTTTAACAATGTCAGTAGAACTTCTTTTTGGGTCTGTTAATTGTGTTGTTATTGTTGTTGGAGGAACATGCTTGAGAGATTGTCTCGCTTCAGTATTGTTATGCTTGCCATGTGTTTGATGAATTTCCTGAGAGAGATGAAAAAGAGCGGAACTTATTTTCTGTGTTTTCTTTTTCCAATTCACAAGATTTAGGTACTTTTTCTCTTGGATTACTTATGAAATTGGGTGTAAACTTTCTCATGTTTTGCATTTGTGATTGGTAGTATTTTTTTGGAAGTATGTTTTTTTTTTTGGAAATATTAAGCTATTTTCTGAGTGAGGAAGAAAAACAAAAGAATTGACTTTTGACTTTTGAGATTTTATTTTCTTAATATGTCGGTGGCATTCCTAGCATAAGATGGTCTGGTGTAGATAGGGAGGATAATGTTCTTGTGATGGATTTGCTTGGGCTTAGTCTTGAGGATCCCTTTGTGTATTGTGGAAGGAAGTTCTCATTGAAGACAGTATTGATGTTGGCTGATCAAATGGTGACCTTGTTTTGCTTTCACTTCTTTTATTTTATTTTTTGGTTATAAGGGTAACCACTGTGCCAGAAAATTAACTACTTACCTGTTTTATTTTTGTTCATTTTTTTCCAGATGAAACAGATGAATTGTTTTAGCACTCTTTATCTGCTATACAGTTCTGCTGAAAATTTTGTCATGTGCATCACTATTATAAATCTTGTTGTGTGTTATGTGTTCTGATGCTAAGAGCGCGTTTGGTATTGACTCTTTCTTAATTTTGTTGGGATGCAGATGACTAGAATAGAATATGTGCATTCCAAAAGTTTTCTACATAGAGATATAAAGCCTGACAACTTCCTCATGGGACTTGGTCGGAAAGCAAATCAGGTAGCTACACGATTATTGCTGCAATGCTGTTTCGCGTTAGTTAGGTTTTAGCAATTGAGTGGCACTTTTGCTCTTCAGCTTTTTATTAGTGTTAAGGCACTATGCATGCATAATGAAATTGTTCTACTTGTCAGATTTACATAATTGATTTTGGGCTTGCAAAACGATATCAGGACTCTACAACCAATCGCCACATCCCTTACTGGCTTGCAATACACATCTTGGGATTGGTAAGTCTGACGTCAGAAGTTATTTAACTACTTCATTGCAAATAAGCTGAATTAACTACTTTTTTAATTATAGGTTCTTTTTTAGTGTTATGGCAAGATTCTGCTACTAGTAATGTCTTTCCTCCCTGCTACTTCCATTTGTAACTACTTTAATTACTTTAAGGATCATATGGTATAAATAAAAATATGATGGTCGGTGTTACTAATTCTTCATTGGTTGAAAACTATCCTATAAAGTATATAAAAAAAAGTAGATGCTAGTCAAAATTAAAGGCATTATATATAAAATAATTCTAAGCAAAGCAAATAGTTATCTATTAAGAGTAGATGTTTGTTAGTTAACTATATAATCATCATCAATTAAAACATCATGCTTATTTTTCTCATTTTCTATCCGTTAAGGGGTTAAAACATCAATATTGGGATGAATATTTTTGGTTATGGAGCTCAAGGGGTTTATATGTACTCTAGATCTAAAATTCACAACTTTCCAATCCAAAAATTTTGTCCTGTTTTTGTTCTTTTTGTGTTCAGCTTCATTCTTTTATTTTTTTCAACTACATGATCCGTAAATGAAGGATGAAACTTTTGAGAGCAAGAATGTCTAAATATATGAGTGGAAATCAGAATTGAATTTTTCCTAATGAGGGTTTTCAATGTTGAGATTCTGCATATATGGAATAAATTCTGCTAAAGAAAGTGGTGGTTTGTTGTGATTTTGTTTTTGGAAGTTCGAGATTAACAAGAGTATATACTAAATTCTCAACTAGGGGACCACAGCCTCACTTAACTTGTTTCTCTATCAAAATGAACAACTATACATCACTTTTGACAGAAGAATATATTTCTATGAACTTGTATTCTTTTTTTTTTTTTATCATTTATGCAGCTGAGACGCAAGTGTTGCAGGACCTATCTTAGTTTCTTCCTTGTTTCTGTTTCCCTTAAAATTGTATTCTACATCTATCAGTCATGAAAAGGATGAGGGGATGGCATCGTTTTCTTTTTGGTCTTCCTCTAATTTTATTGCTTACTCATCTATTTTCTGGTGGGTAATAATCACTTTTTATGGTTTAATGATATATGTAATGATATATTGATATTTACAATTTCCTTTTGCTGATTTTTGCATGCTTACAAGTCAAGATTATATTCACTACCTTCATATCATTTATCACTTTGTCTGATATTTGTTCTAACCGTCAAGCAAAAGTCTATATAGAAATGGTCTAAATCCAATTCCAAATAAGATACCTAAATCCTTATCCGCATGGGAGAAAGTATCATCCTCTTTGTTATTTTGATCTTTTTAAAGCAGTGCATAGTTTTTCTGGTTGAAGTTGACATGATTTATTATTTTGTTTTATCTTCCTAGGTGTTTTGGCTGTCATTATCTACTTGTTGCCAAGTTGGCAATTGTAAGTAGAAAATTTTCTGTACTTTATTTCTCTTTCTTTAACTGTTTCCATTTTTCACTTAGAGTCCATTAATCTCTTATTCTTTTTCTCTTATTTTATCTTCTTTCTGTGAATTTGGTTGTGTTTGTTTCTTTTTTAGACTTGTGGATCATATTTTACTTCAGTCATGTATGTGGAGCATTGGTGTGAAGAGCACTTTAAAGGTATGACAGTTGGAGGCCCAGATTTCTCTCATAATGAAATGGTAAGTTGTACTGAACATTTTGATGAATGGGGTGCACACACACAATAATCATGCTTGCAACTATTTTACATGTTTCTCGCTGATTGCTTTGTGCACATCAGTTGCCAGGTCATATTGAGATACTTGTCTCCGCCGTCACAAGAATTAATGAACCAGATAGCTTATATGGAATTCTTCAATCTCACAAGGTAAGCCAGCATCATCTTTTGATTTTGTAGTTGCATCTCTTAGCTTAGTGAATAATATATCACCCTCAAACATTACTTAGCTTTTCTGATTCTTCCTGTCAATACTAGAACTAAGTTTCACTTTTGAGAGCTCATTATAATTTGGCTTCTTCCTGAATGTGAATCAGCATTGACAGTCTTGAATCGTGATCTTGGAATTTTCTCGGCTTTCAAATTTTCAGGTTAGCCCACTCAATGATATTGATAAATAGTAAATACATACCTATTGTTTATTAGATTTTAGAATGCTGATACTCAATAATGTACATCAATTAATTAAATAATACTATTATAAATTGCAGTGTCAAAGCAACTATTAATAGGTATAAGAAATCATGTTCAGATTCATCTGGTGCTGGATCTGCTTCTGAGATTAATGCTCAAGTATATGTATAGAACATATTATTTTATATATATTTCATGATAGCCATAATTATCATTATATTAATTAAATTACATTATATTTTGCAGTATTACCAGCAAAAAGTAGAAAAACTGTTTGTCCAAATTAGTAACCTGCAGAATAACAAATTTTGAATGCTATTGGGAGTTTGAGACAGATATTTCAGCATTTCAATCAAAAATACAAAGATTCAGTAAAGTTCGGTCTAGATCCATCAAACTTGCCTCCATGAAGCAAAGAAGCAGTGTTAAGGATGATGTTGAATTGAAGAATTAGAATATGTAAATTTCGGTCTAGATTCAGCAAACTTGACTCCTACATGTCTCTTTTTATATTTCTTGATTTGGTTACAGAATTACAATGCAAACATTAATATTTTAATTTGTTTATGACTTGTTTGTTTATAGTACTTTTCTTTTAGTTCGATAATACGATAAATTTGTTTATTTTTTGAAATATTATAAATATTTGAATATAAATTAGATAAAAAATTGTATTAAATTTATATTTATTTTGTATGAAAACAAGTTTATTTTGTAATTAGAAAAATAAAAAAATTCTATGTTACCTTACAGACGGATTTACAGACAGATTTTCTGTCTGTAAGATGATTTTCCGAAGTTCAAATTACAGACAGAAAATCTGTCAGAAAATCAGTCTGTAATTACAGACGGAAAATCCGTCGAAAAATCTGTCTATAATTACAGACGAAAAATCCGTCTGAAAATCCATCTGTAATTACAGATGAAAAATTCGTCTGAAAATCCGTCTGTAATTACAGACGGAAAATCCGTCGGAAAGTTCGTCGCCTTCGAAAAATGGATGCAGAATTTACAGAGGGAAAATTCATCGATAACTGGTAAAAATCCGTCTGTAATTTTCCGACGGAAAAAAAATCCGTCGGTAAATAATTTCCGATGAGGCTTTTACAGAGGGACAAAATCCGTCGGTAACCAAAAATCTGTCTGTAATAAAGACTAAATCCGTCTGTAAATCTGTCTGTACTAATCCATTTTCTAGTTGTGAATTTTGATCCGATAAAAGTGACTGTATCTTCTTCCTCTACGCGGTGACGTGCATTTTGTTTGGTGAAATCGCAAAGTGGAGCTGCCTCTACCAGAAACCAGTTTGGCCGAACTAAAGGAGGGGAAGAACCACCAAATTTTTGACGTTTTTGCTCCGTTTAACCTGTCAGAAACCTCCTATAGTATCTTGTATGTGTTCTGCACTTCACAGAGGTAGGGTTTGACTCTTTAATCGGTTAAAATTATGAATTAATTGATATATGTGGTGGGATTGTTGTCTATTGATGTCTGTTGTTCAAATTTGTGATTGTTGGCTGTTGCAATTTTAGCTAAATTGCTGTTGGAATTGTTGTTGTGATTTGGCCATGTAGAGAAATTAGGAACTGAGATGTTGTTGTTGAATAATTGGATGAAATCTAAGTTATATAATAGTATATAACTAAGTTCTGTCGATCGGATTTTGATTTGGGATTAATTATAACTAAATGAATAATTTGAACGGAGGTTTCGAGTAAAAAGGAGTAGAGGCTTGGCTTTTAAGAAAGATTTAATGAATAAAAATTATTTATTTATAAATATATATATGAATTTTATTAAAATTAATTAAATTTTGTTTTTGAAGAAAAATAATGGGTTTGCAATAAAGGGTTTAAAGTGGAAGACAGTTTTGAAAAAAATATGACTCTAATGGAACGAAAAAGGTTTTATTTTGAAAACAGAAGAATCGTGTCTAATTTACTTATTTTAACGAAGTTTTGGATATTTGAAAATTTGTATAATATTTTAAATAATTCATAAGGTAACCAGTGAAGATTGAGTCTCTTTTATAGAAATTCAGAGTTATTTAGAGTAATTTTAAAATACGTCGATTTAGTTAAAGTAACTTCAAATAGAATGTGCCATTTTTCAAAGTTTAAGCATATTATACATTTTAGTAGCGTCGGCATATTTATGCATTTTTAAAGTATTTATAAAATTTAAGCACAACTTTGACATATTTAAAAAAGAGATTCTAAAATAAAATCTCATGACCCGCTCTATTTCAGTTAATTATTTTAGAGAAATTGTGAAATTTTGGATAAGGAATTATTATATCTTGAAAGGTATTTGATTATATGATGAAATAATTGTGGTTGGAAGAGCTACACCAATGATTCTTCTTGTCATTGATTTATCCAGTGATTTGCTGAACAGCAGTACGGGCGCTATAGCACAAGAGTGTGACCTGTCACTTTAATCGAGGGAGCGATACAGACGCTATAGCCCAAGAGCGTGTGGGTGCTATAACCAAAGAGTGTACCAGACACTATACCTCGAAGTGATGTCAACGAGAGACAACATCCGTAAGGATGTAATATCGAGCGTAGGTCGAAAATTGATGGATGAGCTCATTACCTGCACTAGGGCTAGACATGCATCATACTTATTTGTGCATAACTCTTGTGTGTTTTGGATTCGTTCATGTAGTTGTATGTTATGTTATTGTTTGCTTTTGTTGTTTTTTGCTCTATGTTCTTTTGTTGTGGTCTGATTGATCTAAGACACGTGGCCCATATATAAAATGCAAATTAACTTGTTTCACCTCGACCCTACTAAGAACTCTCCAATTCTTACCCCCTATCTTCCTACCCTCTTCAGATGGAGACGGGTGTCATCTTCTATGAGCTCGAGTAGACTTATATGTACAAGGATCCTGTCCTTCACAGCTTCTATGTGATGGCCACGGAGCCTCGAGTCCATAAGTACGTAGTTAGAGATTATCCCTTTCAGCACCCGCTAGTTTCACTTCTCTTTGATCCCGATGCACCGTATGCTTTTCCACTGTTTTGGTTACATTCCGATTTTGTCCACTATCCTTTTGATCACATGCATGCAGATCCTATTCCAGCACATCAGAATGGTCAGGTAGCGCCTGAGCATGGCTCTGTCATCGATGACTACATCCCTGAGTCTCCTCCGGTAGGTTTGGATATGTCAATAAAGTCACTTTCTACTTACTCTTCTAAACCTTTCACGATAGAGCCTATCGGAACTTCCACCGCGGTGTTTAGTCAGTCCTCAGTAGTCGAGCAGATTTCTTCTAGTGGTATAGTTTTCACATGTGACAGCAGTGATAGTAGTCCCCATAATACATCATAAGTCATCGTTATTTCTGATGACGAGGACATTGAAGAGATAGAAATTGTGGATCTGACTTCTGAGGACGATAATGATCCTGAGATCGATATAGAGATCATGGACTTGACTTCTGACAGCGATTAGGTAGCAACATCATCATCTTCTTTTGGCAGCTCTCCGATTTAATGTTTTCTTTTGTTTTAGACTCTCATTTTTGTTTTTCGAGAGATCAGTTTAGAAGACTAGGTTAATCTGGACGTCAGATTAGGGACTTTTTATATGGGCCATGTAATACCCGGTCTAACCGAAATTAATTAAATAATGAGTTAAGTAGGAGCGAATATGATTGGAAGATTTGGCAATTGGAATTTGATGATTTCAATATGATATTTGGATTTAGTGAATTTTTCCGAGTCGGAAGACATAGTTTTCTGCGTAAAAGCGCGCAGTGAAATTTTGATCGGCAGTACCGGCTAAGACCTGTCTGGTACTGCAGCTGAAAAAATTGATTATAAGTAAATAAGATTAAGAAATGAGGAATTATAACTAGGGGAGGTAGAAATATTTGAAGTGCGATTTAGAGCGCTAATCTTAAAGGTTTTGGTCCAAAATTGGGCCAACGGACAAAAATAAGTGAGCTGGGCCTAAGTGGGCCCAAGACCCAACATATATAAGCATTAGTTATGAGCATTTCAGCTCATTTTTACCCTAAAACAGAGGTTGGGGCGCTGAAATAGAGAAGAGAGAAGAGAAGAGAGAAAACCTAACTCTCTTTGATCTTCAAACCACCATAACTTGAGCTACGGAGCTCCGATTGACGAGCCGTTTGCGGCCACGCATTGCTCTTCTCATCCTCTACAATTCTATCTAAGTTTTGTGGTGAGTAATTGGTGGACAAAATTGCAATCACACTTTTGCAATCCCGCACAACTAACCAGCAAGTGCACTGGGTCGTCCAAGTAATACCTTGCGTGAGCAAAGGTCGATCCCACGGATATTGTCGGCCTGAAGCAAGCTATGGTTATCTTGTAAATCTTAGTCAGGATATCAGAAATTATCAGGATTGATTGTGAAAAGCAAAAGAACATGAAATAAGTACTTGTTATGCAATAGTGGAGAATAGGTTGAGGCTTTGGAGATGCTCCATCTTCTGAATCTCTGCTTTCCTACTGTCTTCTTCATCAAACACGCAAGGCTCCTTCCATGGCAAGCTGTATGTAGGGTTTCACCGTTGTCAGTGGCTACCTCCCATCCTCTCAGTGAAAACGTTCCTATGCTCTGTCACAGCATGGCTAATCATCTGTCGGTTCTCGGTCAGGCCGGAATAGAATCCATTGATTCTTTTGCGTCTGTCACTAACGCCCCGCCTGCTAGGAGTTTGAAGCACGTCACAGTCATTCAATCATTGAATCCTACTCAGAATACCACAGACAAGGTTTAGACCTTCCGGATTCTCTTGAATGCCGCCATCAGTTCTAGCTTATACCACGAAGATTCTGGTTAAGGAATCCAAGTGATATCTACTCAATCTAAAGTAGAACAGAGGTGGTTGTCAGGCACATGTTCATAGTTAAGAATGATGATGAGTGTCACGGATCATCACATTCATCCGGGTTAAGAGCAAGTGATATCTTAGAATGGAAGCAAGCATGATTGAATAAGAAACAGTAGTAATTGCATTAATCCATCAAGACACAGCAGAGCTCCTCACCCCCAACCATGGGGTTTAGAGACTCATGCCGTGGAAAGTACACAAAGAAAACGTGTAAAGTGTCATGAGGTACAGATACAATGTCAAAAGATCCTAAACTAGTATCCTAAGGTTTACAGAAATGAGTAAATGACAGAAAAATCCACTTCCGGGCCCACTTGGTGTGTGCTTGGGCTGAGCATTGAAGCATTTTCGTGTAGAGACCTTTTCTGGAGTTAAACGCCAGCTTTCATGCCAGTTTGGGCGTTTAACTCCAAGTTTTATGCCAGTTCCAGCGTTAAACGCTGGAATTTCTGAGGCTGATTTGCCACGCCGGTTTGGGCTATCAAATCTTAGGCAAAGTATGGACTATCATATATTGCTGGAAAGCCCAGGATGTCTACTTTCCAATGCCGTTGAGAGTGCGCCAATTGGGCTTCTGTAGCTCCGGAAAATCCACTTCGAGTGCAGGGAGGTCAGAATCCAACAGCATCTGCAGTCCTTTTCAGTCTCTGAATCAGATTTTTGCTCAGAACCTTCAATTTCAGTCAGAAAATACCTGAAATCATAGAAAAACACACAAACTCATAGTAAAGTCCAGAAAAGTGAATTTTAACTAAAAACTACTAAAAACATACTAAAAACTAACTAAAAGATACTAAAAACATACTAAAAGCAATGCCAAAAAGGGTACAAATTATCCGCTCATCACAACACCAAACTTAAATTGTTGCTTGTCCCCAAGCAACTGAAAATCAAAATAGGATAAAAAGAAGAGAATATACTATAGACTCCAAAATATCAAAGAAACATAGTTCCAATTAGATGAGCGGGACTAGTAGCTTTTTGCCTCCGAACAGTTTTGGCATCTCACTCTATCCTTTGAAGTTCAGAATGATTGGCATCTATGAGAACTCAGAACTCAGATAGTGTTATTGATTCTCCTAGTTAAGTATGATGATTCTTGAACATAGCTAGTGTATGAGTCTTGGCTGTGGCCCAAAGCACTCTGTCTTCCAGTATTACCACCGGATACATTCATGCCACAGACACATAATTGGGTGAACCTTTTTGGATTGTGACTCAGCTTTGCTAGAGTCCCCAATTAGAGGTGTCCAAGGTTCTTAAGCACACTCTTTTTGCCTTGGTTCACAACTTTATTTCTTTCTTTTTCTTTTTCTTCTCTTTCTTTTTCTTTTTTCGAAATTTTTTTTTTTGCTTTTTCTTACTTCAAGAATCAATTTAATGATTTTTCAGATCCTCAATAACAGTTCTCTTTCTCCTCATTCTTTCAAGAGCCAATAATTTTAACATTCTCAAAACAACAAATTCAAAAGACATATGCACTGTTCAGGCATTCATTCAGAAAACAAAAAGTATTGTCACCACATCAAGCTAATTCAACTAGTTTCAAGGATGAATTTCAAAATCCTGTACTTCTTGTTCTTTTGTGATTAAAGCATTTTTTCATTTAAGAGAGGTGATGGATTCATAGGACATTCATAGCTTTAAGGCATAAACTTCAAATTTTATTAATTATGAATTAAGAACAAGACTCAGAAAATAAATAAGATGAAACTAAAAATAGAAAAACAAAACAAAAAAAAAATGAAAAAAAAATAGGCTCCTAATGATAGAGGTTTTCACAGAGTTAGGACTCAACAACCTTGATTTTGAGAAGTGGATGCTCCCTCAGCTTGAGAGGAGAGCTTTTGGCGTTTCATCTCTTGGAGTTCACGCCCCTGCTTCTCTTGTTCCTTCAGCAATTTGCAGAGCATGCAGTTCTGATTCTGCTGTTCTTCCTTAAGTTGCTCCATAGTCTCTTGTAACTTGTTGATAGATGCTTCTAAGCTGGCCCAGTAGCCAATTTTAGGGAATTCAGGGAGGAACTCCTGCGCCCTCCTTTTGATAGAGTTGTCTTGCACTTGTCCTTCCATTGACTTCTTGGTGATTGGGTGTTCAATGGGTATGAATTCATCTACTCCCATCTTTACCCCAGCCTCTTTACAGAGCAAAGAGATCAAGCTTGGGTAAGCCAGTTTGGCTTCAGTGGAATTCTTATTTGCAATTGTGTAGATCTCACAAGCAATCACATGATGAACCTCCACTTCTCTTCCAAGCATAATGCAATGAATCATCACTGCTCTCTTGATGGTGACCTCAGAACGGTTGCTAGTGGGCAATATGGAACGCCCAATAAAGTCTAGCCAACCTCTTGCAATTGGTTTGAGGTCTCCTCTCTTGAGTTGGTTTGGGACACCCTTAGAATTGGTTATCCACTTAGTTCCAGGGAGGCATATGTCCTCTAGAACTTGATCCAACCCTTTATCTGCTCTCACCATTCTCCTATTAAAGGAGTCAGGATCATCTTGCAGTTGAGGCAACTTGAAGATTTCTCTTATTTTGTCCAGATGGAAGTACATAACTTTCCCTCTGACCATGGTTCTGTAGGTATGGTAAGCGGTTCCAGTCATTCTCTGCTTATCTGTTAGCCACAGATTTGGGTAGAATTCCTGAACCATGTTCCTTCCAACCTTTGTCTCAGGATTGGTTAGAACTTCCCATCCTCTGTTTCGAATTTGCTCTTGGATCCCCGGGTATTCATCTTCTTTCAGATCAAACTTCACTTCCGAGATCACTGACCTCAGACCCATTATTTTGTGATAATGGTCTTCATGTTCTTTGGTTAAGAACTTCTCTTGATTCCAAAGATTCTTTGGATTATTCTCTTTCTTGCCTCTTAAATTGGTTTGTTTTCCCTTAGGAGCCATGATCTTGGCTTTAGTGATCACGGAAAAGCACACCAAACTTAGAGGTTTGCTTGTCCTCAAGCAAAAGAAAGGAGAGAAGAGAGAGAGGAGCAAATTCGAATGGTGTGGGCAATGAGGGGCCGAACGTGTTCTTATAAGGGGGGAGGAAGGAGATTTCGAAAAAATAAGAAGAGATTAGAGAAGATATGGAGAGAATTTGAAAAAAGGGTGAGTTTTTGAATGAGATTTGGAATTGATTTGAGATAGATTTGAAGAATGGTTTTGGATTTTGAAAATTTGAAAGTGAATGATGAAGGGTTGAAGTGTATTTATGTAGAAGAGTATGGGTAAGAAAAGGAAAGTTTGAAAAAAATTGATTTGAAAACAAAATTGTGGTCCCCCCACCTTTCTGGCGTTAAACGCCCAGAATGGCACCCATTCTGGCGTTTAACGCCCAATTGTTGCCCCTTTTGGGCGTTTAACGCCCAGCCAGGTGCCCTGGCTGGCGTTAAACGCCAGAAAGCCTTTATCACTGGGCGTTTTTCTAAACGCCCAGGATGCTGCACACCTGTCGTTAAACGCCCAGAATGGTGCCCATTCTGGCGTTTAACACCCAAAATGGCACCATTCCTGGCGTTAAACGCCCAGAATGGTACCCATTCTGGCGTTTAACGCCCAAAATGCCCCTTACTGGCGTTTTTTCGCCAGTAAGCTCTTTTTCTCTGCTTTTTGAGCTGAATCCTTCTGTAACTCTGTGAATTCCTTCATTTTTGATACTTGCCTCTGTAAAAACAAATCATATAGCCTCCTAATGACTGGGTTGCCTCCCAGCAAGCGCTTCTTTACTGTCTTTAGCTGGACCTTTACTGAGACTCACTCAAGTCTCAGTTTTGAGCATTCCTGCTCAAAATTGCTTTCAAGATAATGCTTGATTCTCTGTCCATTAACAATGAACTTTTTGTCAGAATCAATATCCTGAAGCTCAACATGTCCATATGGTGACACTCCTGTGATCACATACGGACCCCTCCACCGGGATTTGAGTTTTTCTGGAAACAATTTGAGCCTGGAGTTGAAGAGCAGAACTTTTTGTTCTGGCTCAAAGACTCTGGTTGACAACTTCTTGTCATGCCACTTCTTTGCCTTTTCCTTATAAATTTTTGCATTTTCAAAGGCATTGAGTCTGAACTCCTCTAGCTCATTTAACTGGAGCAATCTTTTTTCACCAGCTAACTGAGCATCCGTGTTTAGGAATCTGGTTGCCAGTAGGCTTTATGTTCCAGTTCCACGGGCAGATGACAGGACTTCCCATACACCAGTTGGTTTGGAGAGGTTCCTATAGGAGTCTTGAATGCTGTTCTGTATGCCCACAGAGCATTATCCAAGCTCTTTGTTAGAGACTTCAGCTTGCCCATTTGTCTGTGGATGATACGGAGTTGCCACTTTATGGCTAATTCCATGTCTAACCATAGCAGAGTGTAGCTGTCTATTGCAGAAATGAGAGCCCCCATCACTGATTAGTACTCTGGGAACACCAAATCTGCTGAAGATGTGTTTCTGGAGGAATTTTAGCACGGTCTTGGTATCATTAGTGGGTGTAGCAATTGCTTCTACCCACTTAGTTACATAGTCCACCGCCACCAGAATGTAAGTGTTTGAGTATGATGGTGGGAATGGCCCCATGAAGTCAATTCCCCATACATCAAACAATTCTATCTCTAATATCCCTTGTTGAGGCATGGCATATCCGTGAGGCAGGTTACCAGCTCTTTGGCAACTGTCACAGTTACGCACAAACTCTCGGGAATCTTTATAGAGAGTAGGCCAGTAGAAGCCACACTGGAGGACTTTAGTGGCTGTTCGCTCACTTCCAAAATGTCCTCCATACTGTGATCCATGGCAATGCCATAGGATCTTTTGTGCTTCTTCTCTGGGTACACATCTGCGGATCACTCCGTCAGCACATCTCTTAAAGAGATATGGTTCATCCCAGAGGTAGTACTTGGCATCTGAAATTAATTTCTTTCTTTGCACACTGCTGTACTCCTTGGGTATGAACATCACAGCTTTATAATTTGCAATATCTGCAAACCATGAAGCTTCCTGAATGGCAAAGAGTTGCTCATCTGGGAAAGTCTCAGAGATCTCAGTAGAAGGGAGGGACGCCCCAGCTACTGGTCCTATTCGGGACAGATGATCAGTGGTGCACGAAATTGTGATCACTACAACTTCGCACAACTAACCAGCAAGTGCACTGGGTCGTCCAAGTAATACCTTACGTGAGTAAGGGTCGATCCCACGGAGATTGGTGGTATGAAGCAAGCTATGGTCACCTTGTAAATCTCAGTCAGGCAGACTCAAATGGGTATAGTGATAAACGAATAAAGCATAAAGATAAAGATAGAGATACTTATGTATATCATTGGTGAGAGCTTCAGATAAGCGAATGAAGATGCCTTCCCTTCCGTCTCTCTGCTTTCCTACTGTCTTCATCCAATCCTTCTTACTCCTTTCCATGGCAAGCTTATGCAAGGGTTTCACCGTTGTCAGTGGCTACCTCCCATCCTCTCAGTGGAAATGTTCAACGCACCCTGTCACGGCACGGCTATCCATCTGTCGGTTCTCGTTCAGGCCGGAATAGAATCCAGTGATTCTTTTGCGTCTGTCACTAACGCCCCGCCTGCTAGGAGTTTGAAGCACGTCACAGTCATTCAATCATTGAATCCTACTCAGAATACCACAGACAAGGTTAGACCTTCCGGATTCTCTTGAATGCCGCCATCAGTTCTCGCCTATACCACGAAGATTCCGGTTAAAGAATCCAAGAGATAAACACTAGAGCCTTGTTTGCTTGTAGAACAAAAGTGGTTGTCAGTCACTTTGTTCATAAGTGAGAATGATGATGAGTGTCACATAATCATCACATTCATCAAGTTCTTGAGTGCGAATGAATATCTTGGACAAAGAACAAGCGAATTGAATAGAAGAACAATAGTAATTGCATTAATACTCGAGGTACAGCAGAGCTCCAAACCTTAATCTATGGTGTGTAGAAACTCCACCGTTGAAAATACATAAGAACAAGGTCTAGGCATGGCCGTGAGGCCAGCCTCCCAATGATCTAAGAACTAGGTGTCCAAAGATGATCAAAGGATCTAAAAATAATCCAAAGATGAAAAAACAATAGTAAAAGGTCCTATATATAGAGAACTAGTAGCCTAGGGTGTACAGAGATGAGTAAATGACATAAAAATCCACTTCCGGGCCCACTTGGTGTGTGCTTGGGCTGAGCAATGAAGCATTTTCGTGTAGAGACTCTTCTTGGAGTTAAACGCCAGCTTTTATGCCAGTTTGGGCGTTTAACTCCCATTTTGGTGCCAGTTCCGGCGTTTAACGCTGGAAATTCTGTAGGTGACTTTGAACGCCGGTTTGGGCCATCAAATCTTGGGCAAAGTATGGACTATCATATATTGCTGGAAAGCCCAGGATGTCTAATTTCCAACGCCGTTGAGAGCGCGCCAATTGGGCTTCTGTAGCTCCAGAAAATCCACTTCGAGTGCAGTGAGGTCAGAATCCAACAGCATCTGCAGTCCTTTTCAGTCTCTGAATCAGATTTTTGCTCAGGTCCCTCAATTTCAGCCAGAAAATACCTGAAATCACAGAAAAACACACAAACTCATAGTAAAGTCCAGAAAAGTGAATTTTAGCTAAAAACTAATAAAAATATACTAAGAACTCAACTAAAACTACTAAAAACATACTAAAAACAATGCCAAAAAGCGTATAAATTATCCGCTCATCAATCAGCTACTTGGTTCTCTGTCCCTTTTCTGTCTCTTATTTCTATATCAAACTCTTGCAGAAGCAACACCCATCTTATCAGCCTGGGTTTTGAATCCTGCTTTGTGAGTAAGTATTTAAGAGCAGCATGGTCAGTGTACACAATCACTTTGGATCCTACTAGATAAGATCTAAACTTGTCAATGGCATAAACCACTGCAAGTAATTCTTTTTTTGTGGTTGTGTAATTCTGCTGTGCATCATTTAGAACACGGCTAGCATAATAAATGACGTGCAGAAGCTTATTATGCCTCTGTCCCAACACTGCACCAATGGCATGATCACTGGCATCACATATTAACTCAAATGGCAATGTCCAATCTGGTGCAAAGATGACTGGTGCTGTGACCAGCTTAGCTTTCAGGGTCTCAAACGCCTGCTGACACTGTGTGTCAAACACAAATGGTGTGTCAGCAGCTAGCAGGTTACTCAAAGGTTTTGCAATTTTTGAAAAATCCTTTATAAACCTTCTATAAAATCCTGCATGCCCCAGAAAGCTTCTGATTGCCTTAACATTAGCAGGTGGTGGTAATTTTTCAATTACCTCTACCTTTGCCTTATCCACCTCTATTCCCCTGCTTGAAATTTTGTGCCCAAGGACAATTCCTTCAGTCACCATAAAGTGACATTTCTCCCAGTTTAAAACCAGGTTAGTCTCTTGGCACCTTTTCAGGACAAGTGATAGGTGGTTAAGACAGGAGTTGAATGAGTCTCCATATACTGAAAAGTCATCCATGAAGACTTCCAGAAATTTCTCTACCATATCTGAGAAGATAGAGAGCATGCATCTCTGAAAGGTTGCAGGTGCATTGCACAGACCAAAAGGCATCCTCCTATAGGCAAACACGCCAGAAGGGCAAGTAAATGCTGTTTTCTCTTGGTCCTGGGGATCTACTGCAATTTGGTTGTAGCCTGAATAGCCATCCAAAAAGCAGTAGTAGTCATGACCAGCTAGTCTTTCTAGCATTTGGTCTATGAATGGTAAAGGAAAATGATCCTTTCTGGTGGCTGTATTGAGCCTTCTGTAGTCAATACACATACGCCACCCTGTGACTGTTCTTGTAGGAACCAGTTCATTTTTTTCATTATGAACCACTGTCATGCCTCCCTTTTTGGGGACAACTTGGACAGGGCTCACCCAGGGGCTATCAGAAATAGGATAAATAATCCCAGCCTCTAGTAATTTAGTGACCTCTTTCTGCACCACCTCCTTCATGGCTGGATTTAGCCTCCTCTGTGGTTGGACCACTGGTTTGGCATTATCCTTCAACAGGATCTTGTGCATGCATCTAGCTGGGCTAATGCCCTTAAGATCACTTATGGACCACCCAAGAGCTGTCTTGTGTGTCCTTAGCACTTGAATCAGTGCTTCCTCTTCCTGTGGATTCAAAGCAGAGCTTATAATCACTGGAAAAGTGTCACCCTCTCCCAGAAATGCGTACTTCAGGGATGGTGGTAGAGGTTTGAGTTCAGGTTTGGGAGGTTTATCCTCCTCCTGAGGAATTTTCGAAAATTCCTTTGCTTCCTCTAGTTCTTCTTGATCAGGTTGAGCATCTTTGAAGATGTCCTCAAGCTCTGATTCTAGGCTTTCAGCCATATTGATCTCTTCTACCAGAGAGTCAATAATGTCAGCGCCCATGCAGTCATTTGGTGTGTCTGGATGCTGCATGGCTTTTACAGCATTCAACTTGAACTCATCCTCATTGACTCTCAGGGTTACTTCCCCTCTTTGTACATCAATGAGAGTTCGTCCAGTTGCTAGGAAAGGTCTTCTTAGAATGAGAGTTGCACTCTTGTGCTCCTCCATTTCCAGCACCACAAAGTCAGTTGGAAAGGCAAAGGGCCCAACCTTGACAATCATGTCCTCTATTATGCCTGATGGATGTTTAATGGAGCCATCAGCAAGTTGGAGGCATATCCTGGTTGGTTTGACTTCTCCAGTCAACCCAAGCTTTCTGATAGTGGATGCAGGTATTAGATTGATGCTTGCTCCAAGATCACATAGGGCTGTCTTGGTGCAAGCGCCCTCTAATGTGCATGGTATCATAAAGCTTCCAAGATCTTGAAGCTTTTCTGGTAAGCTTTTCAGAATGACTGCACTGCATTCTTCAGTGAGAAACACTTTTTCAGTTTCTCTCCAATCCTTCTTATGACTTAAGATCTCTTTCATGAACTTAGCATAAGAAGGTATTTGCTCAAGTGCCTCTGCAAACGGAATCTTTATTTCAAGAGTCCTTAGATAGTCTGCAAAGCGAGCAAATTGCTTATCCTGTTCCGCTTTGCGGAGTTTCTGAGGATAAGGCATCTTGGCTTGATATTCTTCAACCTTAGATGCTGCAGGTTTATTCCTTACAGAAGTGGTTGAAGAAGCCTTGTTAGAGGGATTACTGTCAGCACTCTCAGGTGTCTGATCTCCCCTTGGCGTCTGAACGCCAGGAATGGGTGAAGATTGGGCGTTAAACGCCAACTTCTCCCCCTTTTCTGGCGTTTGAATGCCAGAACTGGGCAAGGAATGGGCGTTTAACGCCAGCTTTCCTTCCCTTTCTGGCGTTTGAACGCCAACAACATTCCTCTCTGGGCTCTTACTGTCCTCAGAGGGATTTTGAACATTGGGTTGGTTATCCTCTGTCAATTGTTCCTTGTTTGGCTTTTTGCTCTTTTGAGCAGTGGTATTCAGTGTTTTCCCACTCCTCAGTTGAACTGCTTGACATTCTTCTGTTATCTGTTTAGATATTTGCTGTTTTGCTTGATTCAACTGCAGTTCTATGTTCTTGTTAGCGACCTTAGTATCATGGAGCATTTCTTTAAATTCTGCTAACTGTTCTTTCATCAGGAGCAATTGTTGATTAAGCTCATTCATCTGTTCTTGAAGATTAGGATCAGTGACTAATGCCATGACTTCCTCTTTTGGAACAAACTCATTGCTAGAATATAAGTATTGGTTTCTAGCAACAGTGTCTATAAGCTCTTGAGCTTCTTCAATTGTTTTCCTCATGTGTATAGATCCACCAGCTGAGTGGTCTAAAGACATCTGAGCTTTTTCTGTAAGCCCATAGTAGAAGATGTCTAACTGTACCCACTCTGAAAACATTTCAGAGGGGCATTTCTAAGCATACCTCTATACCTCTCCCAGGCATTATAAAGGGATTCATTATCCTCTTGTTTAAAGCCTTGGATGTCCAGCCTTAGCTGTGTCATCCTCTTTGGAGGGTAAAAATGATTCAGGAATTTGTCTGACAACTGTTTCCATGTCTTTATGCTTGCTGTAGGTTGGTTATTTAACCACCTTTTAGCTTGATCTTTTACAGCAAATGGAAACAATAATAGTCTGTAGACATCCTGATCTACCTCTTTATCATGTACTGTGTCAGCAATTTGTAAGAACTGTGCCAGAAACTCAGTAGGTTCTTCCTGTGGAAGACCGGAATACTGGCAATTTTGCTGCACTATGATAATGAGTTGAGGATTTAGCTCAAAGCTGCTTGCTTTGATGGGAGGTGTACAGATGCTACTCCCATATGCAGCTGTAATGGGGTTAGCATATGACCCCAGAGTCCTTTTGGACTGATCAATCCCTCTTAGGTCCATAATGGACAAAAGGGAAATGATAATGGTTGTAAACAGATAAATTTTGTTTTTTTTTTTTGAATTAAACGAAATAAAATAAAATAAAATAAAAGGAAATTAAGATAAAAAAAAATTCGAAAATCAAAAAGAAAATAAAATCAAAGCAAATTGAGAACTGAATCAATTAGTTAATTAAAAAGATTTTGAAAACAGCAATTAAAAGATATGATTGAAAAAATTTTTTATGAAAAAGATTTGATTTTTGAAAAGAGGAAAGAGAAAAACAACAAAAAGACACCAAACTTAAAATTTTTAGAAAATCAAACACTAATTTTTTGAAAATTTTAAAGGAAAAACACAAAGAGGACACCAAACTTAGAATTTTTACGGATCAAAAAGGGACTAAAGACATGCAAATTCGAAAATTAGAAGAAAAAAGAACAACAGCATGCAATTGACACCAAACTTAGAATATGAAACTAGACTCAACTAAAAGACTCTAAACCAATAAAAACAAAACAGTCCTAATCTAAGCAACAAGATAAGCCGTCAGTTGTCCAAACTCGAACAATCCCCGGCAACGGCGCCAAAAACTTGGTGCACGAAATTGCAATCACACTTTTGCAATCCCGCACAACTAACCAGCAAGTGCACTGGGTCGTCCAAGTAATACCTTGCGTGAGCAAGGGTCGATCCCACGGAGATTGTCGGCCTGAAGCAAGCTATGGTTATCTTGTAAATCTTAGTCAGGATATCAGAAATTATCAGGATTGATTGTGAAAAGCAAAAGAACATGAAATAAGTACTTGTTATGCAATAGTGGAGAATAGGTTGAGGCTTTGGAGATGCTCCATCTTCTGAATCTCTGCTTTCCTACTGTCTTCTTCATCAACACGCAAGGCTCCTTCCATGGCAAGCTGTATGTAGGGTTTCACCGTTGTCAGTGGCTACCTCCCATCCTCTCAGTGAAAACGTTCCTATGCTCTGTCACAGCATGGCTAATCATCTGTCGGTTCTCGGTCAGGCCGGAATAGAATCCATTGATTCTTTTGCGTCTGTCACTAACACCCCGCCTGCTAGGAGTTTGAAGCACGTCACAGTCATTCAATCATTGAATCCTACTCAGAATACCACAGACAAGGTTTAGACCTTCCGGATTCTCTTGAATGCCGCCATCAGTTCTAGCTTATACCACGAAGATTCTGGTTAAGAAATCCAAGAGATATCTACTGAATCTAAAGTAGAACAGAGGTGGTTGTCAGGCACATGTTCATAGTTGAGAATGATGATGAGTGTCACGGATCATCACATTCATCCGGGTTAAGAGCAAGTGATATCTTAGAATGGAAGCAAGCATGATTGAATAAGAAACAGTAGTAATTGCATTAATCCATCAAGACACAGCAGAGCTCCTCACCCCCAACCATGGGGTTTAGAGACTCATGCCGTGGAAAGTACACAAAGAAAACGTGTAAAGTGTCATGAGGTACAGATACAATGTCAAAAGATCCTAAACTAGTATCCTAAGGTTTACAGAAATGAGTAAATGACAGAAAAAATCCACTTCCGGGCCCACTTGGTGTGTGCTTGGGCTGAGCATTGAAGTATTTTCATGTAGAGACCTTTTCTGGAGTTAAACGCCAGCTTTCATGCCAGTTTGGGCGTTTAACTCCAAGTTTATGCCAGTTCCAGCGTTAAACGCTGGAATTTCTGAGGCTGATTTGCCACGCCGGTTTGGGCCATCAAATCTTGGGCAAAGTATGGACTATCATATTTTCTGGAAAGCCCAGGATGTCTACTTTCCAATGCCGTTGAGAGCGCGCCAATTGGGCTTCTGTAGCTCCGGAAAATCCACTTCGAGTGCAGGGAGGTCAGAATCCAACAGCATCTGCAGTCCTTTTCAGTCTCTGAATCAGATTTTTGCTCAGAACCTTCAATTTCAGTCAGAAAATACCTGAAATCACAGAAAAACACACAAACTCATAGTAAAGTCCAAAAAAGTGAATTTTAACTAAAAACTACTAAAAATATACTAAAAACTAACTAAAAGATACTAAAAACATACTAAAAACAATGCCAAAAAGGGTACAAATTATCCGCTCATCAGTAATCCACTGTCCTCTGCCCAGTTTTCATTTTCCTCTTCAAATTCGAATTTAGTTTGGGTTTTGAGAAAACCTTGTGATTTTGATTGTTTAGGAGTGCTCTAGTATGAGCCATGGGTGATATTCATCACAAACTTCAGTGGGTTAAGGTAAGAAATCCTCCAACCCTTGTGATTTGTCATTTTTATCAGTCCTAGGTTGATGTATGTATGTAATATTGGTTATGTTAGTGCATTTGATGGTTTTGGTGCACAATTGGGAGATTGGTGTTGCTTGAGGAGCTTTGGTAAGGCTTGGGGCTAAGGTTGGTGGAGACTTCCAAAGAAGAGGCTCAATTGATTTGGCTACAAGAGGTACAGTTTAAGTTTCATTTAAGTACCGTGTGGTGTGATGAGAATTCCTAGGCTAGATGCCCCTAGGATTAAGTTTGGATTGTGTAAATGGTTAGTGCTAATATGCATAGTTGGTATGTAATGTGAATTAATGATTGGGTTGAGAATTGTGTGGCCTTGTATGCTTGGTGTAATGAAAATCTGATGTTTTGGGTAATGAGTATTGATTTGTGATTTATGCATTTAAATTGTGAAATTGGGCTGGAGGCCGTACCGGCCGGAAAGAGGTAAGGAAGGTAAGTTGATGTGCATTGTATGATGACACAAGTGATTGGATGAATTCCAGATAATGAATATATGAATGATTGGGTTGGTTATTGAATATTGAGATTTGAGGAGTTGAAGTGTGGAAATTGGTAATTTTGGGTGAAATTGTATAGATGAAGTATGTTGGATTTTGGTTGAGATATATTATGTGGTCATGTATGTGAGTATGATTATTGATGCCTTGATGGTATAATAATGCATGAGAGATGTGTATGTTGTGATATATGCTTGAGGAATGATTAAGGTTGATTTGGGGGTGAAACCACGTGATAGTGAGTATGACATTGATTATGTATAATGATGGTTGATTGGAAATAGTATTGTTGGAAATTGGGATGAGGAAGTATGTATGACATGTTAATGTGTTTGTAATTTAGCCATTTGTTTGAAATGGGTAAAAATGGTTATATGGCGGTTTTGTGAATTGTGGTAAAGTGTTAATGTATGAGTTGAGAAGGCTGGTGTTGATTTGGTATATTTTGATTGGTTTCAAAAGGGTTGAAATTGGCATGTTTTGGTTGATTTTGAAAAGAGTTGAAAATGACTTGTTTTGAAAATGGCACTTTGTGGTTTTATATGAAAACATGGTTTTTGGGCATACTTTGACGGGACATAACATGGACTATGGATCTCTGTTTTGTGCCAAATCTATTTAGAAATGAAATTGGATCCGGGATGTCCATGCCGTTCGAAGAACGGGTGAAAAACGATTTAAAATGAGGAAGTTATGTCCGTCGGAAGATTGGGGGTTGAATCTGTGAATTCTGTAGCTTTTAACTTAGAAATTTTTTAGCAGAATGACCCTCCACGCGTAGGCGCACTTGGCGCGTACGCGTCGTTCTTCGAGAAGGCACCATCCACGCGAGCGCGTGGTGTGCGCGTGCGCGTCGATGCGCTGCACCCAATGCCCAGCCATTTTCCCGAGAGTTGTGCCAATTTTGTGCCTGGGGCACAAATGCACCCACGCGTATGCGTGGCTGACGCTTACGCGTCGTCTGGCTGTGTTTCAATCCGCGCGTCCGCGTGTATGACGCATACGCGTCGATGAGCTTTGTGGGCATCCACGCGTGCGCGTGGAGTACGCGTACGCGTGGCCCTTCTTTCATGCCAAAGTTGATTTTTGAGTTCTAAAAGCCAAATCTCATACTTCTAAGCCTCCGATCTCACCCCTTATGTATTAAATCATTATGATATGCTTAGTAATGAGAAAGGAACTAGGGGATGTGGTAACTTGCGAGTGAAGCAAGGGGAAAAGTTATGATCAATGGTGATCAACGATGATTATATGATATATGGAGGATGACGGTAGGAGTACCGTGTATGAGATGAGCCGAAGGGCTATATCTATTGATAAATGGCTGGTTCTTGATTGAACCATGAGCCGGATGGCTGAGTTATTGCCAGGTCACGGCAAAGCCATTATTGATTATGGCTGAGTATAAATGCATATATGATTAATGAATGAATGTGTTGAATGGATAATAATGGAAAATGTTGAAATGTGATGTGTAACCCCGGGTAGTAGGCAGTGGCGTTATCCACTTGCTCCGGGTATGAGACGGAAAATGATGTTTATGATAAATGAGTTAATTATGGAGTTTTGAATGAATGTAACCCTGATACCTGGGTAGTAGTAAGGGTTGGGGTTCGTCCCACTTGCTCCGGGTTAGTGTTTGAGACTTGATAACAATGAGGATTGATAATATGAATTGAGATTGAATGAATATATGCTTAAGATACCTGGGCAGTAGCAAGGGTTGTAGTTCGTCCCGCTTGTTCCGGGTTAATGCTTAAGATACCTGGGTAGTAGCAAGGGTTGTGGTTCGTCCCACTTGCTCCAGGTCAGAGATTGTGACACCTGGGTAGTAGCGGCAGTAGTGGTGAATCCACTCGCTCCAGGTTGAGCTGTTAAACACCCGCCTGGGTAGTAGCCGCAGTAGTGGTTGTTCCACTGGCTCTGGGCTGAGCGGGTAGTAGCAAGGGGGTTGTAGCTCAAACCTACTTGCTCCGCAAGGGGTGTTTCTGTCCAATGGTTAGCTACCAGGACATGTCGGGTTGGCTATATAACCGACAGATAATATCATCAGCCATAGGGCAGGCATACATCATTTGCATATGTTTGAATTGTTTGGGTTTGCCTATTTGTTTTGGATTTCTATATCATATATGCTATATTACCTGATTATGTGCTACTTGTTCTACTTGTACATTATTTGTGTATTACTTGTCTGTATTGCTTGTGTTTGTACAACTGAGAGATCCCTCATGTTGGTGTCGGTGGATGTTGAGGGCTGTTCTTGATGAGATGAATTGATGATGCGATTGCATGATGATGATGATTTTTGAATGAGATAATTTGAGCCCCCTGGGTAGACGCAGTGATGTGATTTCACTAGCTCCAGGCGAGGGTATGATGTATTGATATAGAGTTACTGAGGCAGAACAACTGGTGATAGTTTTGCTTATGATTCTGAGTCTGAATTCATGGAAGAATCAGCGAGTTGGAAAACATGTGTAACATGAACTAGATTTAGTATCCCCTTACAACAGATGCCTATTCATGGATTAGTGAGAATCTAGGCTGGATACTTGGTGAAAAGGAGTTTAGGATGCTTAGTGAGTTTTTATTGCAGTGCATTGTATTTATTTGGCACTTTTACCGTATTGGGAACCCATGGGCCCGGGGTTCTCATTCCGTATATATCTCTTGTTTTTCAGATACAGGTTCAGGTACTCAGAAGTGAGCTGCGGTTCGTCTGAGAGATGGCGAAGATATTTATTTTTCCTACTTTATGTTTTGCTTAGAATCTCTCCACCTTTGTTTTGAAAAGATTATATGTGTTGAACTCTTTTGGAACTTGCCTATAGAGGCTCTTATGTTTCCTTTGGGAGAGATTAGGATGTACTGTTGTCAGTTACTTTCATACTGTACCCTAGCCGGCCTAAACTTCACGGGTCGCGACTAGTGGCTATATATATATATATATATATATATATATATATATCCATATGTTATCTATCTCTCAATCTCCTTTATGCCTTGTCCGCATATCACTTTCGGTTTCACAGTTTAACTTTTCGTTGTCGAAACGTGAGTGATACGTCTTCGTGATTTTATTTCTACTCTTTCAGGCTTCTCGATTAATACTCCTTTCGAAATTACCTATATTCATATATATAAAAAAATCCACCTGAGAGTCGTACCACCGTAATATCATTGACTTATGACTCGAGCATAAGAATTTGAATATTAGGGTGTTACATTATGGTATCAGAGCAGTTCGTCCTCGTGAGCTGGTGCACGAAATTGCAATAACACTTTTGCATCCCGCACAACTAACCAGCAAGTGCACTGGGTCGTCCAAGTAATACCTTGCGTGAGCAAGGGTCGATCCACGGAGATTGTCGGCTTGAAGCAAGCTATGGTTATCTTGTAAATCTTAGTCAGGATATCAGAAATTATCAGGATTGATTGTAAGAAGTAAAAGAACATGAAATGGTTACTTGTATTGCAGTAATGGAGAATAGGTTGAGGTTTGGAGATGCTCCATCTTCTGAATCTCTGCTTTCCTACTGTCTTCTTCATCAAACACGCAAGTCTCCTTCCATGGCAAGCTCATGTAGGGTTTCACCGTTGTCAATGGCTACCTCCCATCCTCGCAGTGAAAGCTAATGCACGCACTCTGTCACAGTACTGCCAATCACCGGTTTGGTTCCCTCCCCTACCGGAATAGAATCCCTCTTTGTGTCTGTCACTAACGCCCAGTAGGTTACAGGTTTGAAGCACGTCACAGTCATTCAATCATTGAATCCTACTCAGAATACCACAGACAAGGTTTAGACCTTCCGGATTCTCTTGAATGCTGCCATCAGGTCCTGCCTATACCACGAAGATTCCGATTAAAGAACCCAAGAGATAACTACTCAATCTAAGATAGAACAGAGGTGGTTGTCAGGCACGTGTTCATAGTGAGAATGATGATGATTGTCACGGATCATCACATTCATCCGGATTAAGAACAAGTGTTATCTTAGAATGGAAGCAAGCATGATTGAATAAGAAACAGTAGTAATTGCATTAATCCATCAAGACACAGCAGAGCTCCTCACCCCAACCATGGGGTTTAGAGGCTCATACTGTGGAAAGAAACGTGTACAAAATGTTATGAGGTCATAAGGTACGGATACAATGTCAAAAGATCCTATAAGTAGTAAACTAGTGTCCTAAGGTTTACAGAAATGAGTAAATGACAGAAAAATCCACTTCCGGGCCCACTTGGTGTGTGCTTGGGCTGAGCAATGAAGAAATTTCGTGTAGAGACCTTTTCTGGAGTTAAACGCCAGCTTTCATGCCAGTTTGGGCGTTTAACTCCAAATTTTATGCCAGTTCCGGCGTTTAACGCTGGAATTTCTGTAGGTGACTTTGAGCGCCGGTTTGGGCCATCAAATCTTGGGCAAAGTATGAACTATTATATATTGCTGGAAAGCCCAGGATGTCTACTTCCAATGCTGTTGAGAGCGCGCCAATTGGGCTTCTGTAGCTCCAGAAAATCCACTTCGAGTGCAGGGAGGTCAGAATCCAACAGCATCTGCAGTCCTTTTCAGTCTCTGGATCAGATTTTGCTCAGGACCCTCAATTTCAGTCAGAAAATACCTGAAATCACAGAAAAACACAAACTCATAGTAAAGTCCAGAAAAATGAATTTTAATTAAAAACTAATAGAAATATACTAAAAACTAACTAAAAGATACTGAAAACATACTAAAAATAATGCCAAAAAGCATACAAATTATCCGCTCATCACAACACCAAACTTAAATTGTTGCTTGTCCCCAAGCAACTGAAAATCAAAATAGGATAAAAAGAAGAGAATATACTATAGACTCCAAAATATCAAAGAAACATAGCTCCAATTAGATGAGCGGGACTAGTTGCTTTTTGCCTCCGAACAGTTTTGGCATCTCACCCTATCCTTTGAAGTTCAGAATGATTGGTATCTATAAGATTTCAGAGCTCAGATAGTGTTATTGATTCTCCTAGTTAAGTATATTGATTCTTGAACATAGCCAGTGTATGAGTCTTGGCTGTGGCCCAAAGCACTCTGTCTTCCAGTATTACCACCGGATACATACATGCCACAGACACATAATTGGGTGAACCTTCTTAGATTGTGACTCAGCTTTGCTAAAGTCCCCAATTAGAGGTGTCCAGGGTTCTTAAGCACACTCTTGTTGCCTTGGATCACACTTTATCTCCTTCTCTTTTTTTTTCTTTTCTTTTTCTTTTCGAATTTTTTTTCACTGCTTTTCTTGCTTCAAGAATCAATTTGGTGATTTTTCAGATCCTCAATAACAGTTCTCTTTCTCCTCATTCTTTCAAGAGCCAACAATTTTAACATTCTTAAAACAACAAATTCAAAAGACATATGCACTGTTCAAGCATTCATTCAGAAAACAAAAAGTATTGTCACCACATCAAACTAATTCAACTAGTTTCAGAGATAAATTTCGAAACCCTGTACTTCTTGTTCTTTTGTGATTAAAGCATTTTTCTTTTAAGAGAGGTGATGGATTCATAGGACATTCATAGCTTTAAGGCATAAACTTTATTAATTTTATTAATTAAGAACAAGACTCAAATATAGATATAAGATGAGACTAAAATAATAAATAAAATAAAAAAAAAACGAAAAATAATAGGCTCCTAATGATAGAGGTTTTCACAGAGTTAGAACTCAACAACCTTGATTTGAGAAGTGGATGCTCCCTCAGCTTGAGAGGAGAGCTTTTGGCGTTTCATCTCTTGAATTTCACGCCCCTGCTTCTCTTGTTCTTTCCATTGTCTTCTTGGTGATTGGATGTTCTATGGGTATGAATTCATCTTCTTCTATCTTCACCCCAGCCTCTTTACAGAGCAAGGAGATCAAGCTTGGGTAAGCCAATTTGGTTACAGTGGAATTCCTATTTGCAATTGTGTAGATCTCACAAGCAATCAGATGATGGACCTCCACCTCTTTTCCAAGCATAATGCAATGGATCATCACTGCTCTCTTGATGGTGACCTCAGAACGGTTGCTAGTGGGCAATATGGAACGCCCAATAAAGTCTAGCCAACCTCTTGCAATTGGTTTGAGGTCTCCCCTCTTGAGTTGGTTTGGGACACCCTTAGAATTGGTTATCCACTTAGTTCCAGGGAGGCATATGTCCTCTAGAACTTGATCCAACCCCTTATCTACTCTCACCATCCTCTTATTAAAGGAATCAGGATCATCTTGCAGTTGAGGCAACTTGAAGATTTCTCTTATTTTGTCCAGATGGAAGTATATAACTTTCCCTCTGACCATGGTTCTATAGGTATGGTAAGCAGTTCCAGTCATTCTCTGCTTATCTGTTAGCCACAGATTTGAGTAGAATTCCTGAACCATGTTCCTTCCAACCTTTGTTTCAGGATTGGTTAGAACTTCCCATCCTCTGTTTCGAATTTGCTCTTGGATCCCCGGATATTCATCTTCTTTCAGATCAAATTTAACTTCCGGGATCACTGACCTCAGACCCATTATTTTATGATAATGGTCTTCATGTTCTTTGGTTAAGAACTTCTCTTCATTCCAAAGATTCTTTGGATTATTCTCTTTCTTGCCTCTTAAATTGGTTTGTTTTCCCTTAGGAGCCATGATATTGATGAATCTTGGCTTAGTGATCACGGAAAAGCACACCAAACTTAGAGGTTTGCTTGTCCTCAAGCAAAAGAGAAGAGAGAAGAGAGGGGGAGGAAGAGAAAATTCGAATGGTGTGGTTGGAAGAGTGGAACAAGCGTGTATTTATAAGGTGGGGAGGGGAGTTTTTTGAAAACAAAGAGGAATTTGAAAGGAGATTTGAGAAGATTTGAGAAGAAATTGAGAAAAGGGTGAAATTTTTGAACAATGTTTGTAATTGATTTGAAATAAATTTGAAAAAAAAGGTTTTGATTTTTGAAGATTTGGAAGTGAATGATGAATGATTGAAGTGTGATTTTGTAGAAAAGTATGGGTTAGAAAAGGAAAGTTTGAAAAAATCTGATTTGAAAACAAAATTGTGGTCCCCCCCACCAAGCTGGCGTTAAACGCCCAGAATGGCACCCATTCTGGCGTTTAACGCCCATCTGTTGCCCCACTTGGGCGTTTAACGCCCAGCCAGGTACCCTGGCTGGCGTTAAACGCCAGAAATTCTTCCTCACTGGGCGTTTTTCCAAAACGCCCAGGATGCTGCACACCTGGCGTTAAACGCCCAGAATGTTGCCCATTCTGGCGTTTAACGCCCAAAATGGTACCATTACTGGCGTTAAACGCCCAGAATGGTGCCCATTCTGGCGTTTAACGCCCAAAATGCCCCTTACTGGCGTTTTTTCGCCAGTAAGCTCATTTTCTCTCTGCTTTTTGAGCTGAATCCTTCTGTAACTCTGTGAATTCCTTCATTTTTGATACTGCCTCTGTAAGAACTAATCATACACCTTCCTAATGACTGGGTTGCCTCCCAGCAAGCGCTTCTTACTGTCTTTAGCTGGACTTTCACTGAGAATCACTCAAGTCTCACTTTTGAGCATTCCTGCTCAAAATTTCCTTCAAGATAGTGCTTGATCCTCTGTCCATTAACAATGAACTTCTTGTCAGAATCAATATCCTGAAGCTCAACATATCCATATGGTGATACTCCTGTAATCACATATGGACCCTCCACCGGGATTTGAGTTTTCCTGGAAACAATTTGAGCTTGGAGTTGAAGAGCAGAACTTTTTGTCCTGGCTCAAAGACTCTGGTTGACAATCTCTTGTCATGCCACTTCTTTGCCTTTTCCTTATAAATTTTTGCATTTTAAAGGCATTGAGTCTGAACTCCTCTAGCTCATTTAGCTGGAGCAGTCTTTCTCACCAGCTAACTGTGCATCCATGTTTAGGAATCTGGTTGCCCAGTAGGCTTTATGTTCCAGTTCCACAGGCAAATGACAGGCCTTCCCATACACCAATTGGTATGGAGAGGTTCCTATAGGAGTCTTGAATGCTGTTCTGTATGCCCACAGAGATCATCCAAGCTCTTTGCCCAATCCTTTCTTCGGGCCATCACAGTCCGTTCCAGGATTCTTTTTAGCTCTCTGTTAGAGACTTCAGCTTGCCCATTTGTCTGTGGATGATACGGAGTTGCCACTTTATGGCTGATTCCATATCTAACCATAACAGAGTATAGCTGTTTATTGCAGAAATGAGTGCCCCCATCACTGATTAGCACTCTGGGGACGCCAAACCTGCTGAAAATGTTTTTCTGGAGAAATTTCAGCACGGTTTTGGTATCATTAGTGGGTGTAGCAATTGCTTCTACCCTTAGATACGTAGTCCACTGCCACCAGAATGTAGGTGTTTGAGTATGATGGTGGGAATGGCCCATGAAGTCAATTCTCCATACATCAAACAATTCTATCTCTAATATTCCTTGTTGAGGCATGGCATATCCGTGAGGCAGGTTACCAGCTCTTTGGCAACTGTCACAGTTACGCACAAACTCTCGGGAATCTTTATAGAGAGTAGGCCAGTAGAAGCCGCACTGGAGAACTTTAGTGGCTGTTCGCTCACTTCCAAAATGTCCTCCATACTGTGATCCATGGCAGTGCCATAGGATCCTTCGTGCTTCTTCTCTGGGTACACACCTGCGGATCACTCCGTCAGCACATCTCTTAAAGAGATATGGTTCATCCCAAAGGTAGTACTTGGCATCTGAAATTAGTTTCTTTCTCTGCACACAAACTGTACTCTTTGGGTATGAACCTCACAGCTTTATAGTTTGCAATATCTGCAAACCATGGAGCTTCCTGAATGGCAAAGAGTTGCTCATCTGGGAAAGTCTCAGAGATCTCAGTAGAAGGGAGGGACGCCCAGCTACTGGTTCTATTCTGGACAGATGATCAGCTACTTGGTTCTCTGTCCCTTTTCTGTCTCTTATTTCTATATCAAACTCTTGCAGAAGCAACACCCATCTTATAAGCCTGGTTTTGAATCCTGCTTTGTGAGTAAGTATTTAAGAGCAGCATGGTCAGTGTACACAATCACCTTTGATCCACTAAGTAGGATCTAAACTTGTCAATGGCATAGACCACTGCAAGCAACTCTTTTTCTGTGGTTGTGTAATTCTTCTGTGCATCATTTAGAACACGGCTAGCATAATAAAGACATGCAGAAGTTTGTTATGCCTCTGTCCCAACACTGCACCATGGCATGATCACTGGCATCACACATTAATTCAATGGTAATGCCCAATCTGGTGCAGAGATGACTGGTGCTGTGACCAGCTTAGCTTTCAGGGTCTCAAATGCCTGCAAACACTGTGTGTCAACACAATGGCGTGTCAGCAGCTAGCAGGTTACTTAAAGGTTTTGCAATTTTCGAAAAATCCTTGATAAACCTTCTATAGAATCCTGCATGCCCAGAAAGCTTCTGATTGCCTTAACATTGGCAGGTGGTGGTAATTTTTCAATTACCTCTACCTTTGCCTTATCCACCTCTATTCCCCTGCTTGAAATTTTGTGCCCAAGGACAATTCCTTCAGTCACCATAAAGTGACATTTCCCAGTTTAAAACCAGGTTAGTCTCTTGGCATCTTTTCAGGACAAGTGATAGGTGTTAAGACAGGAGCTGAATGAGTCTCCATACACTAGAAGTCATCCATGAAGACTTCCAGAAATTTCTCTACCATATCTGAGAAGATAGAGAGCATGCACCTTTGAAAGGTTGCAGGCATTGCACAGACCAAAAGGCATCCCTGTAGGCAAACACGCCAGAAGGGCATGTGAATGCTGTTTTCTCTTGGTCTTGAGGATCTACTGCAATTTGGTTGTAGCCTGAGTAGCCATCCAAAAAGCAGTAGTAATCATGACCAGCTAGTCTTTCTAGCATTTGGTCTATGAATGGTAAAGGAAAATGATCCTTTCTGGTGGCTGTATTGAGTCTTCTGTAGTCAATACACATGCGCCACCCTGTGACTGTCCTTGTAGGAACCAGTTCATTTTTTCATTGAACCACTGTCATGCCTCCCTTTTGGAACAACTGGACAGGGCTCACCCAGGGGCTATCAGAAATAGGATAAATAATCCCAGCCTCCAGTAGTGACCTCCTTCTGCACCACCTCCTTCATGCAGGATTTAGCCTCCTCTGTGGTTGGACCATGGTTTGGCATTATCCTCCAATAGGATCTTGTGCATGCATCTAGCTGGGCTATGCCCTTAAGATCACTTATGGACCACCCAAGCTGTCTTGTGTGTCCTTAGCACTTTAATCAGTGCTTCCTTTCCTGTGGATTTAAAGCTGAGCTTATAATCACTGGAAAAGTATCACCCTCTCCCAAAATGCATATTCAGGATGATGGTAGTGGTTGAGTTCAGGCTTAGGAGGTTTATCCTCCTTCTGGAATTTTCGAAAATTCCTTTGCCTCCTCTGGCTCTTCCTGATCAGTTTAGTATCTGAAGATGTCTCAAGCTCTGATTCTAGCTTTCAGCCATATTGATCTCTTCTACCAGAGAGTCAATAATGTCAGCGTCCATACAGTCCTCTGGTGTGTCTGGATGCTGCATAGCTTTTACAGCATTCAACTGAATCATCCTCATTGACTCTCAAGGTTACTTCCCCTTTTGTACATCAATGAGAGTTCGTCCAGTTGCTAGGAAAGGTCTCCTAGAAGAGAGTTGCACTTTTGCTCCTCCATTTCCAGCACCACAAAGTCAGTTGGAAAGGCAAATGGCCCAACCTTGACAATCATGTCCTCTATTATGCCTGATGGGTGTTTAATGGAGCCATCAGCAAGTTGGAGGCATATCCTGGTTGGTTTGACTTCTCCAATCAACCCAAGTTTTCTGATAGTGGATGCAGGTATTAAATTGATACTTGCTCCAAGATCACATAAGGCTATCTTGGTGTAAGTGCCTTCCAATGTGCATGGTATCAGAAAGCTTCCAGGATCTTGAAGCTTTTCTGGTAAGCTTTTTAGAATGACTGCACTGCATTCTTCAGTGAGAAACACTTTTTCAGTTTCTCTCCAGTCCTTCTTATGACTTAAGATCTCTTTCATGAACTTAGCATAAGAAGGTATTTGCTCAAGTGCCTCTGCAAAAGGAATCTTTATTTCAAGAGTCCTTAAATAGTCTGCAAGCGGGCAAATTGCTTATCCTGTTCCGCTTGCGGAGTTTCTGAGGATAAGGCATCTTGGCTTGATATTCTTCAACCTTAGATGCTGCAGGTTTATTATCCGTACAGAAGTGGTTGAAGAAGCCTTGTTAGGGGGATTACTGTCAGCACTCTCAGGTGTCTGATCCTCCCTTGGCGTTTGGACGCCAGAATTGGGTGGAAAATGGGCGTTTAACGCCAACTTTTCCCCCTTTTCTGGCGTTTGAACGCCAGAACTGGGCAAGGAATGGGCGTTTAACGCCAACTTTCCTTCCCTTCTGGCGTTTGAACGCCAATATTCCTTTCTGGGCTCTTACTGTCCTCAGATGGATTTGAACAGTGGTTTGTTGTCCTCTGTCATTGTTCCTTATTTGGCTTTTTGCTCTTTTGAACAGTGTTATTCAAGGTCTTTCCACTCCTCAATTGAACTGCTTGGCACTCCTCAGTTATCTGTTTAGATATTTGCTGTTTTGCTTGATTCAACTGTAGTTCTATGCTTTATTAGCAACTTTAGTTTCATGGAGCATCTCTTTAAATTCTGCTAACTGTTCAGTCATCAGGAGTAGTTGTTGATTAAGCTCCATTATCTGTTCTTGAGGATTAGAGTCAGTGACTATTGTCATGACTTCCTCTTCTGAAGAGAACTCATTGCTAGAGTACAAATATTGGTTTCTAGCAACATGTCTATAAGCTCTTGAGCTTCTTCAATTGTCTTCCTCATGTGTATAGATCCACCAGCTGAGTGGTCTAAAGACATCTGAGCTTTTTCTGTAAGCCCATAGTAGAAAATGTCTAGCTGTACCCACTCTGAAAACATTTCAGAGGGACATTTTCTTAGCATACCTCTATACCTCTCCCAGGCATTATAAAGGGATTCATTATCCTCTTGTTTAAAGCCTTGGATGTCCAGCCTTAGCTGTGTCATCCTTTTTGGAGGGTAAAAATGATTCAGGAATTTGTCTGATAACTGTTTCCATGTCTTTATGCTTGCTGTAGGTTGGTTATTTAACCACCTTTTAGCTTGATCTTTTACAGCAAATGGAAACAGTAATAGTCTATAGACATCCTGATCTACCTCTTTATCATGTACTGTGTCAGCAATTTGTAAAAACTGTGCCAGAAACTCAGTAGGTTCTTCCTGTGGAAGACCGGAATACTGGCAATTTTGCTGCACTATGATAATGAGTTGAGGATTTAGCTCAAAGCTGCTTGCTTTGATGGAGGTATACAGATGCTACTCCCATATGCAGCTGTAATGGGGTTAGCATAAGACCCCAGAGTCCTCTTGGACTGATTAATTCCACTTAAGTCCATAATGGACAAAAGGGAAATGAAATGATTGCAAAGAGATAAATTTTGTTTTTTTTTTTGTTTTTTTTTTTGAAATACCGAAAAAAATAAAATACAATAAATAAAATAAAAGGAAAATAAAATAAAATTCGAAATTAAAAATAAATAAGATCAAAGCAAATTGAGAACTGAATCATTAGTGAAAAAAAAATTTTGAAAACAGCAATTAAGAAGATATGATTGAAAAATTTTTATGAAAAAGATTTGATTTTTTAAAAAGAGGAAAGAGAAAAACAGCAAAAAGACACCAAACTTAAAATTTTTAGAAAATCAAACACTAAATTTTCGAAAATTTTAAGAGAAAAACACAAAGAGGACACCAAACTTAGAATTTTTATGAATCAAAAAGGGACTAAGAACATGCAAAAACGAAAATTTAAAAGAAAAACAAAAGCATGCAATTGACACCAAACTTAGAATATGAACTAGACTCAACTAAAAGACTCTAAACCAACAAAAATAAAACAGTCCTAATCTAAGCAACAAGATAAGCCGTCAGTTGTCCAAACTCGAACAATCCCCGGCAACGGCGCCAAAACTTGGTGCACGAAATTGCAATAACACTTTTGCAATCCCGCACAACTAACCAGCAAGTGCACTGGGTCGTCCAAGTAATACCTTGCGTGAGCAAGGGTCGATCCCACGGAGATTGTCGCTTGAAGTAAGCTATGGTTATCTTGTAAATCTTAGTCAGGATATCAGAAATTATCAGGATTGATTGTAAGAAGTAAAAGAACATGAAATGGTTACTTGTATTGCAGTAATGGAGAATAGGTTGAGGTTTGGAGATGCTCCATCTTCTGAATCTCTGCTTTCCTACTGTCTTCTTCATCAAACACGCAAGTCTCCTTCCATGGCAAGCTCATGTAGGGTTTCACCGTTGTCAATGGCTACCTCCCATCCTCGCAGTGAAAGCTAATGCACGCACTCTGTCACAGTACTGCCAATCACCGGTTTGGTTCCCTCCCCTACCGGAATAGAATCCCTCTTTTGCGTCTGTCACTAACGCCCAGTAGGTTACAGGTTTGAAGCACGTCACAGTCATTCAATCATTGAATCCTACTCAGAATACCACAGACAAGGTTTAGACCTTCCGGATTCTCTTGAATGCTGCCATCAGGTCCTGCCTATACCACGAAGATTCCGATTAAAGAACCCAAGAGATAACTACTCAATCTAAGATAGAACAGAGGTGGTTGTCAGGCACGTGTTCATAGTTGAGAATGATGATGATTGTCACGGATCATCACATTCATCCGGATTAAGAACAAGTGTTATCTTAGAATGGAAGCAAGCATGATTGAATAAGAAGCAGTAGTAATTGCATTAATCCATCAAGACACAGTAGAGCTCCTCACCCCCAACCATGGGGTTTAGAGGCTCATACTGTGGAAAGAAACGTGTACAAAATGTTATGAGGTCATAAGGTACGGATACAATGTCAAAAGATCCTATAAGTAGTAAACTAGTGTCCTAAGATTTACAGAAATGAGTAAATGACAGAAAAATCCACTTTCGGGCCCACTTGGTGTGTGCTTGGGCTGAGCAATGAAGGAATTTCGTGTAGAGACCTTTTCTGGAGTTAAACGCCAGCTTTCATGCCAGTTTGGGCGTTTAACTCCAAATTTTATGCCAGTTCCGGCGTTTAACGCTGGAATTTCTGTAGGTGACTTTGAGCGCCAGTTTGGGCCATCAAATCTTGGGCAAAGTATGAACTATTATATATTGCTGGAAAGCCCAGGATGTCTACTTTCCAATGCCGTTGAGAGCGCGCCAATTGGGCTTCTGTAGCTCCAGAAAATCCACTTCGAGTGCAGGGAGGTCAGAATCCAACAGCATCTGCAGTCCTTTTCAGTCTCTGGATCAGATTTTTGCTCAGGACCCTCAATTTCAGTCAGAAAATACCTGAAACCACAGAAAAACACACAAACTCATAGTAAAGTCCAGAAAAATGAATTTTAATTAAAAACTAATAGAAATATACTAAAAACTAACTAAAAGATACTGAAAACATACTAAAAACAATGCCAAAAAGCATACAAATTATCCGCTCATCACACACCCTGGAGGAAAGGCTTACTGGCGTTTAAACGGCAGTAAAGAGCATCTGGCTGGTGTTCAATGCCAGAATAGAGCATGGATCTGGCGTTGAACGCCAGAAACATGCAGCAATCTGACTTTTAAATGCCAGGATTGGACACTGAGGAAAGCTGGCATTCAACGCCAGAAACATGCTGCAGACTGGCGTTGAACGCCCAAAACAAGCATAGAACTGGCGTTTACGCCAGAAACAAGCATCAATCTGGCGTTAAACGTCAGGATTGCATGCAGAGGGCGTTTTACATGCCTCATTGGTGCAGGAATGTAAATCCTTGACACCTCAGGATCTGTGGATCCCACAGGATCATCTCAGGATCTGTGGACCCCACAGGATCCCTACCTACCTCAACTCACCCTCTCTCTTTTTCACACAATCCAATAAACACTCTTCCCCAAAACCCTTCACCAATCACCTCAATCTCTCTTCCCCATCACCTCTTCACTACTCACATCCATCCACTCTTCCCCATAAACCCCACATACCTTCATAATTCAAAATCTCTTTCCCATCCAAACCCACCCTAAATGGCCAAACCAACTCCCTCTCCCTTAATTATATAAACCCCTCCATCCTTCTTCATTTTCACACAACACAACCCTCTCTTCTCCCTCTTGGCCGAATACACATCTCTCTCCCTCTCCTCCATATTTTCTTCTTCTTCTTCTATTCTTTCTTCTTTTGCTCGAGGGTGAGCAATATTCTAAGTTTGGTGTGGTAAAAGCATAGCTTTTTTGTTTTTCCATAACCATTGATGGCACCTAAGGCCGGAGAAACCTCAAGAAAAGGGAAAGGGAAGACAAAAGCTTCCACCTCTGAGTCATGGGAGATGGAGATATTCATCTCAAAAGCCCATCAAGACCACTTCTATGAAGTTATGGCAAAGAAGAAGGTGATCCCCGAGGTCCCTTTCAAGCTCATGAAAAATGAGTATCCGGAGATCCGACATGAGATCCAAAGAAGAGGTTGGGAAGTTCTGACCAACCCCATTCAACAAGTCAGAATCCTAATGGTTCAAGAGTTCTATGCCAATGCATGGATCACTAGGAACCATGATCAAAGTATGAACCCAAATCCAAAGAATTATCTTACAATGGTTCAGGGGAAATAATTAGATTTCAGTCCGAAAAATGTGAGGTTGGCATTCAACTTGCCTATGATGCAAGAAGATGCACGCTCCTACACTAGAAGGGTCAACTTTGACCAAAGGTTGGACCAAGTCCTTATGGACATATGTGTGGAAGGAGCTCAATGGAAAAGAGACTCAAAAGGCAAGCCGGTTCAATTAAGAAGACTGGACTTAAAGCCTGTGGCTAGAGGATGGTTGGAATTCATCCAACGCTCCATCATCCCCACGAGTAACCGATCCGAAGTTACTGTGGATCGGGCCATCATGATCCATAGCATCATGATTGGAGAGAAAGTAGAAGTTCATGAAGTTATCTATCTTGAATTCTACAAAATAGCCGAAAAGTCATCCACCATGGCAAGGCTAGCTTTCCCTCATCTTATTTGCCATCTTTGCTACTCAGCTAGAGTTATCATAGAAGGAGACATTCTCATTGAAGAGGATAATCCCATTACTAAGAAGAGGATGGAGCAAACAAGAGAGCCCATTCATGGATATCAAGAGACACATGAGGAAGCTCATCATCAAGAAATTCCTGAGATGCCTCAAGGGATACATTTTCCTCCAAACAGCTATTGGGAACAACTCAACACTTCTCTAGAAGACTTGAGTTATAACATGGACCAACTAAGGGTGGAACACCAAGAGCACTCCATCATTCTCCATGAGATTAGAGAAGATCAAAGAGCAATGAGGGAGGAGCAACAAAGGCAAGGAAGAGACATAGAAGAGCTCAAGGACATCATTGGTTCTTCAAGGAGAAGGCGCCACCATCACTAAGGTGGACTCATTCCTTGTTCTTAATTCTCTGTTTTTTGGTTTTTATGCTATATGTTTGTCTATGTTTGTGTCTTTATTACATGATCATTAGTGTCTAGTATCTATGTTTTAAGGCTATGAATAATTCCATGAATCTTTCACCTTTCTTAAATGAAACATGTTTCTAATTCAAAAGAACAAGAAGTACATGAGTTTCGAATTTATCCTTGAAATTAGTTTAATTATATTGATGTAGTGACAATACTTTTTGTTTTCTGAATGAATGCTTGAACAGTGCATATTTTTTATCTTGTTGTTTATGAATGTTAAAATTGTTGGCTCTTGAAAGAATGATGAACAAGAGAAATGTTATTGATGATCTGAAAAATCATAAAATTGATTCTTGAAGCAAGAAAAAGCAGTGAAGAACAAAGCTTGCGAAAAAAAAAAGAAAAAAAGGATCCAAGGCTTTGAGCATCAATGGATAGGAGTGCCCAAGGAAATAAATCCAGGCCTAAGCGGCTAAATCAAGCTGTCCCTAACCATGTGCTTGTGGCATGCAGGTTGATGAGCGGATAATTTGTACGCTTTTTGGCATTGTTTTTAGTATGTTTTTAGTGTGATCTAGTTAGTTTTTAGTATATTTTTATTAGTTTTTAATTAAAATTCACTTTTCTGGACTTTACTATGAGTTTGTGTGTTTTTCTGTGATTTCAGGTATTTTCTGGCTGAAATTGAGGGATCCGAGCAAAAATCTGATCCAGAGACTCAAAAGGACTGCAGATGCTGTTGGATTCTGACCTCCCTGCACTCGAAGTGGATTTTCTGGAGCTAAAGAAGCCCAATTGGCGCGCTCTCAACGGCGTTGGAAAGTAGACATCCTGGGCTTTCCAGCAATATATGATAGTCCATACTTTGCCCAAGATTTGATGGCCCAAACCGGCGTTCAAAGTCACCTCAAGAAATTCCAGCGTTAAACGCCGGAACTGGCACCTAAATGGGAGTTAAACGCCCAAACTGGCATAAAAGCTGGCGTTTAACTCCAAGAGGAGTCTCTACACGAAAATGCTTCATTGCTCAGCCCAAGCACACACCAAGTGGGCCCGGAAGTGGATTTTTATGTCATTTACTCATCTTTGTACACCTTAGGCTACTAGTTTTCTATAAGTAGGACCTTTTACTATTGTATTTGACATCTTGGTAGCTATCTTTGAGTTTTGCTATCTTAGATCACTGGGAGGCTGGCCTCACGGCCATGCCTAGACCTTGTTCTTATGTATTTTCAACGGTGGAGTTTCTACACACCATAGATTAAGGTGTGAGCTCTGCTGTACCTCGAGTATTAATGCAATTACTATTGTTCTTCTATTCAATTCCGCTTGTTCTTTGTCCAAGATATCACTTGTTCTTTAACTTGATGAAGGTGATGATCCGTGACACTCATCATAATTCTCACTCATGAACAAGGTGACTGACAACCACTCTTGTTCTACAAGCATACGAGGCTTAGTGAATATCTCTTGGATTCCTGATACACGATGCATGGTTGATCGCCTGACAACCGAGTGCTCGCCTGACAAACGAGCCAGCCATTCCGTGAGATCAGAGTCTTCGTGGTATAGGCAAGAACTGATGGCAGCATTCAAGAGAATCCGGAAGGTCTAACCTTGTTTGTGGTATTCTGAGTAGGATTCAATGATTGAATGACTGTGACGTGCTTCAAACTCCTAGCAGGCGGGGCGTTAGTGACAGACGCAAAAGGATCGATGGATTTTATTCCGGCCTGACCGAGAACCGACAGCTGATTAGCCATATGCTGTGACAGAGCATGGGAACATTTTCACTGAGAGGATGGGAGGTAGCCATTGACAACGGTGAAACCCTACATGAGCTTGCCATGGAAAGGAGTAAGAAGGATTGGATGAAGACTGTAGGAAAGCAGAGAGACGGAAGGGAAGGCATCTTCATACGCTTATCTGAAGCTCTCACCAATGATATACATAAGTACCTCTATCTTTATCTTTATGCTTTATTCGTTTATCACTATACCCATTTGAGTCTGCCTGACTGAGATTTACAAGGTGACCATAGCTTGCTTCATAGCAACAATCTCCGTGGGATCGACCCTTACTCACGTAAGGTTTATTACTTGGACGACCCAGTGCACTTGCTGGTTAGTTGTGCGAAGTTGTGTTTATGCCATGGTATTGAGCACCAAGTCTTTGGAGCCATTACCGGGGATTGTTTTGCGTATTAAAAAGTAGTGATCACAATTTCGTGCACCAAGTTTTTGGCGCCGTTGCCGGGGATTGTTTGTGTATGAACAACTGACGGTTCATCTTGTTGCTTAGATTAGGTATTTATTTTTTTTCGAAATTCTTGAAGATGAATTCTAGAGTTTCATGATGATTTGTTGAAATCTGGCTGGCTGAGAAGCCATGTCTAATCTCATTGGACCGAGGTTTCAACTTATCATCACAGAAGCTTGTTGATTTTTTATCAATCTTGCTTTTGGAGCAGTGATCTGCTAAGGCTTGGCTGGCCTTTGGCCATGTCTAGTGTTTTGGACCGAAGCTTTCTTTGAAAGCTTGGCTGGCTGTGAAGCCATGTCTAATTCCTGGACCGGAGTCTTAGACTAGCATTGCACTGATTCCTGGAATTCTCATTAAGAATTTTGATATCTTTTTCCACTTAATTTTCGAAAAATCACAAAAAAAAAATTCACAAAATCATAAAAACCAAAAATATTTGATGTTTCTTGCTTGAGTCTAGTGTCTTATCTTAAGTTTGGTGTCAATTGCATACATTCATTCATGTGTCTTAAGGATCTTCAAGTAATCCTTGATGATTTCTTACTCTGATCTTTGAATTCTTTTGACTTGAGTGTTTATGTGTCTTATATAGTATCAGTAGTATACAAACTGCTAAGTTTGGTGTCTTGCATGCATTGTTATTTAATTCTTGTTGCATTTTGATTATTAAAAATTCAAAAATATTTTTAATTTGTGTCTTTTCAAGTCAATAATACAAAGAATTGAAGATTCAGAACATACTGCAGAGGAATCACACAGAAAAAGCTGGGCATTCAAAAATGCCCAGTGAAGAAGACAGACTGGCGTTTAAACGCCAGCCAGGGTACCTGGTTGGGCGTTTAACGCCCAAAAAGGGTGCATTTTGGGCGTTAAACGCCAGAATGGATACCATTTTGGGCGTTTAACGCCAGGATGGCTAAAGGGGGAAGATTTTGTTTTTCAAAATCAATTTTTTTTAAGTTTTCAAAGTTTTTCAAAATCAAATCTTTTTCAAATCATATCTTTTCAATCAAATGTTTTCAAAATCAATTTCTTTCCTTTTTCAAAGATACTTACTAACAATTAATGATTTGATTGAACATCTCAAAGTTGTTACCTTTTCTGTTGAGAAAGGTTTAAATGTTTGAATCATATCTTTTCTTGTTAGGCAAGTCATTAATTTTTAAAATCAAATCTTTTTAAAAATTGTTTTCAAATCATATCTTTTAAAATTGTTTTCAAATCAAATCTTTTCAATCATATCTTCTTAACCACATCTTTTTCAAAATAAGTTTTCAATCAAATCTTTTTAACTTCTAATTTCAAAATCTTTTTTTTTTCAAAAATCACTTGATTTCTTTCTCACTTTTATTTTCGAAAATCAATTAAGTGTTTTTCAAAATGTTTTCAAAATCTTTTTAGTTGAATTTTCGAAAATCTTCTTCCTCTCTTCTCACATCCTTCTATTTATGGAGTATCACTCCTTCTTAATGCACAATTCGAACTCTATCTGATCAAGTTCGAATTCTCCTTCTTCTTTCTTCTATTTTTCTTTTCCTCTGACACCTCAAGGAATCTCTATACTGTGACATAGAGGATTCCATATTTTCTTGTTCTCTTCTCTTTCATATGAGCAGGAACAAAGACAAAGGCATTCTTGTTGAAGCTGACCCTGAACCTGAAAGGACCTTGAAGCGAAAGCTAAGAGAAGCTAAGACACAACTCTCTGTAGAGGACCTAACCGAATTCTTCAAAGAAGAAGAACCCATGGCAGCCGAAAACAACAACAATGCCAACAATGCAAGGAAGGTGCTGGGTGACTTTACTGCACCTACTCCCAATTTCTATGGGAGAAGCATCTCTATCCCTGCCATTGGAGCAAACAACTTTGAGCTTAAGCCTCAATTAGTTTCTCTAATGCAACAGAATTGCAAGTTCCATGGACTTCCAATGGAAGATCCTCATCAGTTTTTAGCTGAGTTCTTGCAAATCTGTGACACAGTCAAGACTAATGGGGTTGACCCTGAGGTCTACAGACTGATGCTATTCCCTTTTGCTGTAAGAGACAGAGCTAGAATATGGTTGGACTCACAACCTAAAGATAGCCTGGACTCTTGGGAAAAGCTAGTCAATGCCTTCTTGGCAAAGTTCTTTCCACCTCAAAAATGGAGTAAGCTTAGAGTGGAAGTCCAAACCTTCAGACAGAAGGATGGAGAATCCCTCTATGAAGCTTGGGAAAGATACAAACAATTAATCAGAAAATGTCCCTCAGACATGCTTTCTGAATGGAGCATCATAGGTATTTTCTATGATGGTCTCTCTGAACTATCCAAGATGTCTTTGGATAGCTCTGCTGGAGGATCTCTTCATCTGAAGAAGACGCCTACAGAGGCTCAGGAACTAATTGAGATGGTTGCAAATAACCAATTCATGTACACTTCTGAAAGGAATCCTGTGAACAATGGGACAAGTCAGAAGAAAGGAGTTCTTGAGATTGATGCTCTGAATGCCATACTGGCTCAGAACAAGATATTGACTCAACAAGTCAACTTGATTTCTCAAAGTCTGTCTGGAATGCAAAATGCACCAAGCAGTACTAAGGATGCTTCATCTGAAGAAGAAGCTTATGATCCTGAGAACCCTTCAATGGAAGAGGTGAATTACCTAGGAGAATCCTATGGAAACACCTATAATTCTTCATGGAGAAATCACCCAAATTTCTCATGGAAGAATCAAGAGAAACCTCAACAAGGTTTCAACAACAATAATGGTGGAAGAAACAGGTTTAGCAATGGCAAGCCTTTTCTATCATCTTCTCAGCAACAGACAGAGAATTCTAAGCAGAACCCCTCTGACTTAGCAACCATGGTCTCTGATCTAATCAAAACCACTCAAAGTTTCATGACTGAAACAAGGTCCTCCATTAGAAATTTGGAGGCACAAGTGGGACAGCTGAGCAAGAAAGTTACTGAACTCCCTCCTAGTACTCTCCCAAGTGATACAGAAGAAAATCCAAAAGGAGAGTGCAAAGCCATAACCATGGCCAAATCTGGAGAGGAAAGAGAGGAAGAGGACGCCACTGAGGAAGACCTCAATGGGCGTGCACCAACCTCCTCTGAGTTCCCCAATGAGGAACAATGGGAATCTGAGGCTCAAAATGAGACCATAGAGATTCCATTGGACTTACTTCTGCCCTTCATGAGCTCTGATGAGTATTCTTCCTCTGAAGAGGATGAGTATGTCACTGAAGAGCAAGTTGCTAAATACCTTGGAGCAATCATGAAGCTAAATGACAAGTTATTTGGAAATGAGACTTGGGAGGATGAACCTCCTTTGCTCACCAAAGAACTGGATGACTTGTTTAGGCAGAAATTACCTCCAAAGAGACAAGATCCTGGGAAGTTTTCCATACCTTGTACCATAGGCACCATGACCTTCAAGAAGGCTCTGTGTGACTTAGGGTCAAGTGTGAACCTCATGCCTCTCTCTGTAATGGAGAAGCTAGGGATCTTTGAGGTACAAGCTGCAAGAATCTCACTAGAGATGGCAGACAACTCAAGAAAATAAGCTCATGGACTTGTAGAGAATGTTTTGGTAAAAGTTGAAGACCATTACATCCCTACTGATTTCATAGTCCTAGAGACTGGGAAGTGCATGGATGAATCCATCATCCTTGGCAGACCCTTCCTAGCCACAGCAAAGGCTGTGATTGATGTTGATGGAGGTGAACTGATCATTCAAGTGAATGAAGAATCCTTTGTGTTTAAGGCTCAAGGATATCCCTCTGTCACCATGGAGAGGAAGCATGAAGAGCTTCTCTCAAATCAGAGTCAAACAGAGCCCCCACAGTCAAACTCTAAGTTTGGTGTTGGGAGGCCACAACCAAACTCTAAGTTTGGTGTTGAACCCCCACATTCAAACTATAAGTTTGGTGTTGGGAGGTTCCAACATTGCTCTGAGTATCTGTGAGGCTCCATGAAGAGCCCTCTGTCAAGCTACTGACATTAAAAAAGCGCTTGTTGGGAGGCAACCCAATGATTATATTTTATATATTTCTCTTTGTTATTTTATGTTTTTTGTAGGTTGATGATCATAAGAAGTCACAAAATCCATTGAAAAAGCAAAAACAGAATGAAAAACAGGAAGAAAAATAGCACACCCTGGAGGAAGAATTCACTGGCGTTTAAACGCCAGTGAGGCTAGCAGTTGGGCGTTTAACGCCCAGTCTGGCACCATTCTGGGCGTTTAACGCCAGAAAGGGGCACCAGACTGGCGTTAAACGCCAGAAAAGGGCAAGAACCTGGCGTTAAACGCCAGGAATGGGCACCAGCCCGGCGTTTAACGCCAGAAATGGCTCAAAACGTGATTTTGAGCAACATTTGGTGCAGGGATGACTTTTCCTTGACACCACAGGATCTGTGGACCCCACAGGATCCCCACCTACCCCACCACCACTCTCTCTCTTCTTCCCCCATTCACCAATCACCTCAATACCTCTTCCCCAAAAACCCCTCACCTATCAAATCCCATCTTTCTCTTCACCACTCACATCCATCCTTCATAAAACCCCACCAACCTCACCCTTCAAATTCAAACCACTTTCCCTCCCAAACCCACCCATAATGGCCGAACCCCATCTCCCCTCTCCTATATAAACCCTTCTTCACCCCTTCATTTTCACACAACCTAAACACCACTTCTTCCCCTCTTTGGCCGAACACATAAGCCATCTCCTTCTTCCTCATTTCTTCTTCTTCTACTCTCTTCTTTCTTCTTTTGCTCGAGGACGAGCAAACCTTTTAAGTTTGGTGTGGTAAAAGCGTTGCTTTTTCGTTTTTCCATAACCATTTATGGCATCCAAGGCCGGAGAAACCTCTAGAAAGAGGAAAGGGAAGGCAAAAGCTTCCACCTCCGAGTCATGGGAGATGGATAGATTCATCTCAAGGGTGCATCAAGACCACTTCTATCCCGAGGTCCCCTTTTCACTCAAAAAGGGTGAATATCCGGAGATCCGCCATGAGATCCGAAGAAGAGGTTGGGAAGTGCTTACGAACCCCATTCAACAAGTCGGAATCTTGATGGTTCAAGAGTTCTATGCCAATGCATGGATCACCAAGAACCATGATCAAAGTATGAACCCGGATCCAAAGAATTATCTTACAATGGTTCGGGGGAAATACTTGGATTTTAGTCCGGAAAATGTAAGGTTAGCATTCAACTTGCCCATGATGCAAGGAGATGAACATCCTTACACTAGAAGGGTCAACTTTGATCAAAGGTTGGACCAAGTCCTCACGGTCATATGTGAAGAGGGCGCACAATGGAAGAGAGATTCAAGAGGCAAGCCGGTTCAATTGAGAAGGCATGACCTCAAGCCCATGGCTAGAGGATGGTTGGAGTTTATCCAACGCTCAATCATTCCCACTAGCAACCGGTCCGAAGTTACTCTAGACCGGGCCATCATGATTCATAGCATCATGATTGGAGAAGAAGTGGAAGTTCATGAGGTTATAACCCAAGAACTCTATAAAGTGGCGGACAAGTCTTCCACCTTGGCAAGGCTAGCCTTTCCTCATCTCATTTGTCACCTCTGTTATTCAGTTGGAGTTGACATAGAAGGAGATATCCCCATTGATGAGGACAAGCCCATCACCAAGAAAAGGATGGAGCAAACAAGAGACCCCTCTCATCATGAGATCCCTGAGATACCTCAAGGGATGCACTTTCCTCCACAAGACTATTGGGAGCAAGTAAATACCTCCCTAGGAGAATTGAGTTCCAACATGGGACAACTAAGGGTGGAGCACCAAGAACATTCCATCCTCCTCCATGAAATTAGAGAAGATCAAAGAATCATGAGAGAGTAGCAACAAAGACAAGGAAGAGACATTGAGGAGCTCAAGCACTCCATAAGACCTTCAAGAGGAAGAACAAGCCGCCATCACTAAGGTGGACCCGTTCTTTAATCTCCTTGTTCTTTAAATTTCTGTTTTTCGAATTCTATGCTTATGGTTATCCATGTTTGTGTCTTGTGATCATTAGTGTCTTAGTGTCTATGCCTTAAAGTTATGAATGTCCTATGAATCCATCACCTTTCTTAAGAATTGTTCTTAATTGAAAAAGATGAGAATTGCATGAATTTTGAATTTTATAACAGTTTAATTACTTTGATGTGGTGGCAACACTTTTGTTCTCTGAATGTATGCTTGAACAGTGCATATGTCTTTTGAATTTGTGGTTCATGGATGTTGGCTCTTGAAAGAATGATGAAAAAGGAGACATGTTACTGAGGATCTGAAAAACCATAAAAATGATTCTTGAAGCAAGAAAAAGCAGTGAATACAAAAAAAAAAAGAGAGAAGAGGCAAAAAAAAAAAGGAAAAAAACCGAAAAAAAAAAAGAAAGAAAAAGAAAGAAATAAAGTTGTGATCCAAGGCAATAAGAGTGTGCTTAAGAACCCTGGACACCTCTAATTGGGGACTTTAGCAAAGCTGAGTCACAATCTGAAAAGGTTCACCCAATTATGTGTCTGTGGCATGTATGTATCCGGTGGTAATACTGGAAGACAAAGTGCTTTGGGCCACAGCCAAGACTCAATAAGTAGCTGTGTTCAAGAATCATCATACTTAACTAGGATAATCAATAACACTATCTGGATTCTGAGTTCCTAAAGAAGCCAATCATTCTGAGTTCCAAAGGATAGAGTGAGATGCCAAAACTGTTCAGAGGCAAAAAGCAAAAAGCCCCGCTCATCTAATTAATACTGATCTTCATAGATGTTTTTGGAGTTCATTGCATATTCTCTTTTTTTTATCCTATTTGATCTTCAGTTGCTTGGGGACAAGCAATAATTTAAGTTTGGTGTTGTGATGAGCGGATAATTTGTACGCTTTTTGGCATTGTTTTTAGTATGTTTTTAGTGTGATCTAGTTAGTTTTTAGTATATTTTTATTAGTTTTTAATTAAAATTCACTTTTCTGGACTTTACTATGAGTTTGTGTATTTTTCTGTGATTTCAGGTATTTTCTGGCTGAAATTGAGGGATCCGAGCAAAAATCTGATCCAGAGACTCAAAAGGACTGCAGATGCTGTTGGATTCTGACCTCCCTGCACTCAAAGTGGATTTTCTGGAGCTAAAGAAGCCCAATTGGCGCGCTCTCAACGGCGTTGGAAAGTAGACATCCTGGGCTTTCCAGCAATATATGATAGTCCATACTTTGCCCAAGATTTGATGGCCCAAACCGGCGTTCAAAGTCACCTCAAGAAATTCCAGCGTTAAACGCCGGAACTGGCACCTAAATGGGAGTTAAACGCCCAAACTGGCATAAAAGCTGGCGTTTAACTCCAAGAGGAGTCTCTACACGAAAATGCTTCATTGCTCAGCCCAAGCACACACCAAGTGGGCCCGGAAGTGGATTTTTATGTCATTTACTCATCTTTGTACACCTTAGGCTACTAGTTTTCTATAAGTAGGACCTTTTACTATTGTATTTGACATCTTGGTAGCTATCTTTGAGTTTTATGCTATCTTAGATCACTGGGAGGCTGGCCTCACGGCCATGCCTAGACCTTGTTCTTATGTATTTTCAACGGTGGAGTTTCTACACACCATAGATTAAGGTGTGGAGCTCTGCTGTACCTCGAGTATTAATGCAATTACTATTGTTCTTCTATTCAATTCCGCTTGTTCTTTGTCCAAGATATCACTTGTTCTTTAACTTGATGAAGGTGATGATCCGTGACACTCATCATAATTCTCACTCATGAACAAGGTGACTGACAACCACTCTTGTTCTACAAGCATACGAGGCTTAGTGAATATCTCTTGGATTCCTGATACACGATGCATGGTTGATCGCCTGACAACCGAGTGCTCGCCTGACAAACGAGCCAGCCATTCCGTGAGATCAGAGTCTTCGTGGTATAGGCAAGAACTGATGGCGGCATTCAAGAGAATCCGGAAGGTCTAACCTTGTCTGTGGTATTCTGAGTAGGATTCAATGATTGAATGACTGTGACGTGCTTCAAACTCCTAGCAGGCGGGGCGTTAGTGACAGACGCAAAAGGATCGATGGATTTTATTCCGGCCTGACCGAGAACCGACAGCTGATTAGCCATATGCTGTGACAGAGCATGGGAACATTTTCACTGAGAGGATGGGAGGTAGCCATTGACAACGGTGAAACCCTACATGAGCTTGCCATGGAAAGGAGTAAGAAGGATTGGATGAAGACTGTAGGAAAGCAGAGAGACGGAAGGGAAGGCATCTTCATACGCTTATCTGAAGCTCTCACCAATGATATACATAAGTACCTCTATCTTTATCTTTATGCTTTATTCGTTTATCACTATACCCATTTGAGTCTGCCTGACTGAGATTTACAAGGTGACCATAGCTTGCTTCATAGCAACAATCTCCGTGGGATCGACCCTTACTCACGTAAGGTTTATTACTTGGACGACCCAGTGCACTTGCTGGTTAGTTGTGCGAAGTTGTGTTTATGCCATGGTATTGAGCACCAAGTCTTTGGAGCCATTACCGGGGATTATTTTGCGTATTAAAAAGTAGTGATCACAATTTCGTGCACCACAGGTCCAAGTGAAAAGCTTGAGACTGAGTGGTTAAAGTTGTGATCCATAGCAAACAGAGTGTCCTTAAGAGCTCTGGACACCTCTAACTGGGGACTTTAGCAAAGCTGAGTCATAATCTGAAAAGGTTCACCCAGTCATGTGTCTGTGGCATTTATGTGTCCGGTGGTAATACTGAAAATCAAAGTGCTTAGGGCCACGACCAAGACTCATAAAAGTAGCTGTGTTCAAGAATCAACATACTTAACTAGGAGAATTAATAACACTATCCAAAATTCTGAGTTCCTACAGATACCAATCATTATAAACTTCAAAGAAAAAAGTGAGATGCCAAAACTGTTCAGAAGCAAAAAGCTACAAGTCCCACTCATCTAATTAGAACTAATATTCATTGATATTTTGGGATTTATAATATATTCTCTTCTTTTTATCCTATTTGATTTTCAGTTGCTTGGGGACAAGCAACAATTTAAGTTTGGTGTTGTGATGAGCGGATAATTTATACGCTTTTTGGCATTGTTTTTAGGTAGTTTCTAGTAGGATCTAGCTACTTTTAGGGATGTTTTCATTAGTTTTTATGCAAAATTCACATTTCTAGACTTTACTATGAGTTTGTGTGTTTTTCTGTAATTTCAGGTATTTTTTGGCTGAAATTGAGGGACCTGAGCAAAACTCTGATAGAAGGCTGACAAAGGACTACTGATGCTGTTGGATTCTGACCCCCTGCACTCGAAATGAATTTTCTGGAGCTACATAACTTCAATTGGCGCTCTCTCAATGACGTTGGAAAGTAGACATCCAGAGCTTTCCAGCAATATATAATAGTCTATACTTTATTCGAGCTTAGATGACGCAAACTGGCGTTCAACGCTAGTTCCATGTTGCATTCTAGAGTCAAACGCCAGAAACACGTCATAAACCAGAGTTAAACGCCAAAAATATGTTACAACTTGGTGTTTAACTCCAAAAGAAGCCTCTACACGTGTAAAGCTCAAGCTCAGCCCAAGCACACATCAAGTGGGCCCTGGAAGTGGATTTCTGCATTAATTACTTATTTCTGTAAACCCTAGTAGCTAGTCTAGTATAAATAGGACATTTTACTATTGTATTAGACATCTTGGTTTCGTCTTTTATCTTAGCATCCATCTTTGAACGTTTAGTTCTTAGACTTTGGGGGCTGGCCATTCGGTCATGCCTGAACCTTGATCACTTATGTATTTTCAATGGTGGAGTTTCTGCACACCATAGATTAAGGTGTGGAGCTCTGATGTACCTCGAATTTTAATGCAAAGTACTACAGTTTTCTATTCAATTCGACTTATTCTTACTCTAAGATATTCGTTGCACTTCAACATGATGAATGTGATGATCCGTGACACTCATCATCATTCTCACCTATGAACGAGTGATTGATAACCACTTCCGTTCTACCTTAGAACGAGCGAGTATCTCTTGGATTCCCTAACCAGAATATTCGTGGTATAAGCTAGAACCCTTTGGCGGCCACTCTTGAGGATCCGGAAAGTCTAAACCTTGTCTGTGGTATTCCGAGTAGGATTCAGGGATTGAATGGCTATGACGAGCTTCAAACTTGCGATTGTTGGGTGTGATGACAAACACAAAAGAATCAATGAATTCTATTCCGACATGATCGAGAACCGACAGATGATTAGCCGTGCTGTGACAGAGCATTTGGACCATTTTCATTGAGAGGATGGGATGTAGCCATTGACAACGGTGATGCCCTACATACAGCTTGTCATGGAAAAAAGTAAGAGGGATTGGATGAAAGCAGCAGGAAAACAGAGATTCAGAAGGAATACAGCATCTTCATACACTTATCTGAAATTCCCACCAATGATTTACATAAGTACTTCTATCTTTATTTTCTGTTTATTTATTATTATTTTCAAAAACCATTATAACCATATGAATTCGCCTAACTGAGATTTACAAGGTGACCATAGCTTGCTTCATACCAACAATCTCCGTGGGATCAACCCTTACTCACGTAAGGTTTATTACTTGGACGACCTAGTGCACTTGCTGGTTAGTTGTGTAGAATTGTGACAAAGTGTGATTCACATTTGTGAGCACCAAGTCTATTGGCGCCATTGTTGATGATCACAATTTCGTGCACCAGGAATGGGAATGGAAGTATTGGGTATTTGAGTGTTTTTTCTTCTTTTTTTTTTCTGAAAACCCAACCGACGTGGTTTTGGCAAATTGAAAAAAAAGCTTGAAACCGGCTAAGTTATAAAAACCGTCAATTCTCCGATTTTCATCAAAACCAGACGGTTCAATCCGGTTTCTCACCGATTCTATTCCTTTTCTGGTCATATTGCTCAACCAGATTGGCCAGGTGACCGGTTCTTTCAACTTGAGGTCCAAACTCCATTTGGGCAACGTCCAATTTCTCTTGGGGCCGAGGTACCGCCGTCCAAGTTTCTCATGAGGAGGTGGGGGTGGTTCCTACAAAGGACTCTGATGCTTAGGTTAGCAAGGGTTTTAGGCAGATTTTTTAGTAGATTAGGTTCTCAATATACCTAAGGGTGTGATTTATAGTATAATCGACAACCATTTTCTAGAATTGTTCCACCTTTGAAGGTGGATAACCATTCCTTTTGTTAGGGAAGTTGTTGAGATCTCCCTTCTAGATTAATAGGATATATCTTAGGAGTTAGTTACTTATTTAGATAAGTAGGGTTAGACTTATGTCCCGTGTCTGACCTTTATGATGTCGGGTAGGTATTGATTGGATCACATCTCTTAATTGGGCTTCAATCACTTTGGGCTTGGCTGTTTTTGGGCCAGTGTATGAATAGTGGCCTTGTTTGAGACCGAGCTTCATTAGGTCGAACTTCAGCATTTATAGGACAGACTAACCTTTTGTGGTGTGGGTTCATCACGTCGGGCATACTGCCCTTCGAGGGGTTAGATCAGGTACTCGACGTGTTTTTTGTGAACATGAAGCGTTGCATCTTTTTGTAATCATTGGCATATTTTTCTACGGTTACTTTAGTAACCGTGCACGTCATAAATGAGGGGAAAAAGTTACCATTATGTCCCTTGGGTCTTATAAATACCCAACCCCTCTTCTCTTTCTTCTTTTTACTTCTTTTGAAACATTTTGCTTTCTTGCTCTAAAGCGTTTCATTTTTCTTCATTGCAACCTTTTCACTTTCAAGGTTTCTCCATCTTGAAATTCTATTCTTGATTTCTTAAGGGTTTGGAACATTCGTGTGTTTTTGCTACTGCATGTGTGTCATCGTTTTCTATTTAGTTGATGCATGAGCATCTTTATCCTATTTTTCTCTTTTTTTCAAGTTAAATTTAGTTAGAATTTAGTGAGTTTAATTATATTTTAGTGTTAAAATCCGCTTTGGATGCTACTTTGAGTTATTTTGGTATTTTTATTATTTCAGGTGAAATTCAGATCAATTTGGCAGAGTTTTATGCAAGAAAGAGAAGAATTTGAACTGTCCTTCAGGGGCAATGCCAAGCTAGCATTTAGTGCCAGCACTCAGCGAGACCAGAAGCATTCTGCCCTTTTTGGGTGCTAAACTTCAAGCCTGGTGTTTACCGCTAGGCAATCCGGACCTAACCTCTCTCTTGGAGCTTCTTTAGTTGGATTTATCTTTTACTTATTATTTTATCTTTTATTTTTGTAATTCTTATTTAAAGACAAGATCTTTTAGTTTTAGAATTTATTATCTTATTTTAGTTTCAAATCAAATTAGGTTAGATATAAAAAGGAAAAGATTCATCCTTTGGGAGGATCTTCTCACTTCTGTACTTTCACACTTTTCAGCACCCTTGTTTTCTCTGTAAGTCATGAGCCACTAAACCTCCTTGGTTACGGTTAGGAGCTCTGTTTATTTCTATGGATTAAGACAATTGCTTTTCTATTTTAATTAATGTATTGATTCAATTTTAAGGATTTCTTTCGTTCTTCATCTTATGAATATGGGTAGAACGACAGTATAATCCTTATTCTATATGTGTTCTTGTGATTCTTGAAAGAGTGATCTCGCTTGAACAACAGCTTGAAAGCAAATTCCTCCTAAATTGCTAATTACTTGAACTAATCAGGATACGTGACATATAATCCTCTTAGCTTTGGATAATTAGAGTTTTTGTGGCAATAAACTAGAATTGAATTTAACCCTCTAATCTACATTAAGTGACCAAGACATTGGCAGTTGATTTGAGTTAGAGGAGACTAAATCACTAAGACATTAGGGTTTAGTCAATTACAGTTTGCCAAGAAATGAATCTTGTATGATTAAAATAGTTGGTAAGAAAACTTAATCCGGATGAATAAACAACTCCGAAACCTTAACTACTTTCTCCTACAGATTTCACCTCACTTTTATTGTTTGCTTTCTTACTTTTTGAATTTCTGTTTAATGCGTTTTATAACCCTCAAAACACAACTTTCTGCTGGCCTGACCAAGTGAGTCATTCAACCATAGTTGCTCAATCCATCAATCCTCCTGGGATCGACCCTCACTCACTTAAGGTATTACTTGGTACGACCTGAAATACTTATCGGTTAGTTTGTGGATATTCAAATTCCGCATCAAAGTTTTTGCACCGTTATCGGAGATTAACTGTGATTGACAACTTAATGTTGTCTGATTACTTAGATTAGGCATTTTAGCTTTTGATTTTTATTTATTTTGTTCTTTGATTTTCGAAGTTTAGTTTAATTTTATTTTAAAAGTTTTTCTTAATTTTTGAAATTAAGTTTGGTGTTTTCAATTTTTAGTCTTATTTGTTTTTGTTCTTAAATTTTCGAATTCTTAGCTTTAATTTGTTAAGAAAATTTCTCTTTAATTTTTGAAATTAATTTTGGTGTCCCCCTTTAGTAATTTTATTTTATTTTTCCCGATTAATTTTCTTTTCTTATTTTTCAAAATTAGTGGTTGATTTTTCTAATATTGATTATTTAGTTTATTTTATTTCTTTTACACAGGATACCTAACTGGAACTTCTCTGCACTCTGACATAGAGATTCCCACTTTTCTTTGTTTGCTATCTGTTGTCTATAAGCAGGAACAGGAACAAGAGACCTCTCCTAATATGGCCGAACAACCAAGGAGAAATCTTGACTCTTATACTGCTCCTAGCCAGACTTCAATGGGAATAGCATTGTTGTACCTCCTGTTGCTGCAAACAACTTTGAGTTTAAGCCTCAGTTGATCACTCTAGTACATCAAAATTTCCAGTTTCACGGTCTCCTGCAAGAAGATCCCAACTTGTTCATATCTAATTTCCTGTAGATATATGATACTGTGAAGACTAACGGAGTGAACCCTGATGTCTACAAGCTGCTTCTCTTCCCATTTACTGTAAAGGACCGAGCCAAACAGTGGTTAGATACTCAACCTAAGGAAAGCTTGGATACTTGGGATAAGGTGGTTAACAGGTTTCTGACCAAGTTCTTTCCACCTCAGAGGCTAACTAAGCTGAGGACTAATGTCCAAACTTTCAGGCAGAGAGATGGCGAATCCCTCTATGAAGCATGGAAAAAGTACAAGTTAATGATCAGAAAATGTCCTCCAGATATGTTAACAGAGTGGATGCAGTTGTAGATATTTTATGATGGCATCTCAAAGATTGCCAAAATGTCTCTTGATAATTCTGCAGGTGGATCACTTCACATGAAGACAACCCCAGAAGAAGCTACCGAGATGATTGAAATGGTTGCTAACAACCAATACCTATATTTTTCTGAGGGGATTACTGTGAAAGAAAGAGTCATGGAATCAGATGCTCTGAAAGAACTTCTTGCTCAAAATAAGGCAATGTCTCAGCAAATTCATGCTCTTATACAACACTTGAATGGAATACAAGTCTCAGTCATCAATGCTCCAGACACTTCCTGTGACATGAGTGGTGGCTTTCCCCAAGGTGAGACTTATGACTATGGTCATTATGTTCCTGAATAGGCAAGCTACATGGGATACTCCTCCAGGCCCTTCAACAATGATCCTTATTTAAAAATTTCTAATCAAGGATGGAGGAATCAACCAAGTTTTGGGTAGAGGGACTAACCTCATAGGCAGCAACCAAATTTTATCAATAGCTCTCAGGGCGGTTTTAATCAAAATTATTTCAATAGTCCTTCGTTACAACAAGCTCAACCTCAAAGTGATCCTGACTTAGTATCTATTGTTGCAAAACTCTCCAAAAATCAACAAAATTTTATGCAAGAAACTAGAGCCTCACTCAGAAACTTGGAGACTCAAATGGGTCAGTTAAACAGGCAAGCACTAGAGAGGCCTATTGACACTCCTCCTAGTTGCACAACATCTAATCCAAAAGAAGAGTGCCAGGCTGTTCAATTGAGAAGTGGGAAGATAGCAGGATCAGAGACTAAGGCTAGTGAGGAGCAAGTTGAAAAAGAGACATCAAAAAGGAAAAATCTCATGCATCTTTCACTGATGAAAAAGCTTCAAATTGACGAGATAAAATCCACTCACATTTCCTTTCAACTTGCTGATCATTCTATTAAATATCACCTTGGAGTTGTTGAAGATTTGCTAGTGAAAGTGGGACCTTTCATCTTTCCTATTGATTTTGTGATATTGGATATGGAAGAGGAAAAAAATACCTTTATGATCCTTGGAAGACCCTTTTTGGCCATAGCATGAGCTCCGATTGATGTAAAAAAGGGCGAATTGGTTCTGAGAGTCAATAAAGAGGAAATTGTCCTCAATGTACTGGAAGCCTTGCAACACCCAAATAATTTCGAAGGGTACATGAGAGTTGATATGATTGACCTCTGATTAAAGAGGCGTTTGAAGCTGAGAAACTTGATGATGTTTTGGAACATCCCTCTGAGGATGCTTTGCTTAATATTGATGATTCACCACCTCAGAAGAAGAAATCTCACATGCTTAGCACTAAGGAAGGGGCTCCGAAACTTAAGTTGAAGCCTCTACCTCCATCTTTGAAGTATGCTTTTCTGGGAGAACAAGACACTTATCTAGTGATCATTAGCTCCTCTATGAAATATGAGGAGGAAGAGGTGCTGATTCAAGTACTCTGGAGTCACAAATTGCTATTGGATGGATTATTAGTAATTTAAAGGGGATTAGTCCAATCAGGTGTATGCACAAGATCTTACTGGAAGATGATGTTAAACCAGTTGTGCAACCACAGAGGCGACTAAATCCGACCATGAAAGAAGTTGTCTAGAAAGAAGTAATGAAGCTTTGGGAAGTCGGGATCATCTACCCTATTTTTGACAGCCCATGGGTAAGTCGTGTACAAGTGGTTCCCAAGAAAGGGGGGATGACAGTGATTCAGAATGATAAAAATGAGCTCATTCCCACAAGAACCGTCACAGGGTGACGCATGTGTATTGACTACTGAAGGCTCAATAATGCTACACACAAGGATCACTTTCCCCTTACCTTTCATTGATCAGATGCTTGAGAGGTTAGCCGGCCATGCCTTTTACTATTTGCTAGATGGATACTCTGGCTATAATCAGATTGCTGTAGACCCTCAAGATCAGGAGAAGATGACGTTCACTTGTCCTTTTCTAGTATTTGCTTACCGGAGGATGCTGTTTGGATTCTATAATGCCCCGGTGACTTTTCAAAGGTGTATGCTTTATATTTTCTCAGATATGGTTGAAAAGTTCATTGAGGTATTTATGGATGACTTCTCTGTTTTTGGTGATTCTTTTAATTCTTGCCTTAAGCATATATCCTTAGTCTTGAAACGGTGCCAAGAAACAAACCTTGTTTTAAATTGGAAAAAATGCCACTTTATGGTAACTAAAGGTATTATTCTTGGTCACCGAATTTCAAGCAACGGAATAGAGGTTGATAAAGCTAAAGTGGAGGTGATTGAAAAATTACTACCTCCTACTAATGTTAAGGCAATAAGGAGTTTTTAGGACATGCAGGATTTTACAGGAGCAACCTCTTAGTTGCTGACACTCCTTTTATTTTTGACAATGATTGCGTGCATGCCTTTGAAACTCTAAAAGCAAAGCTTGTTTTTGCACCTATCAAAGCCCCTCCCAACTAGGATTTATTATTTGAGCTAATGTGCGATGCCAGTGATTATTCTATAGGGACTGTCTTGGGGCAGAGTCAAGATAAGCTTATGCACATCATTTACTACACTAGTCGTGTGTTAAAAGACGCGTAAAAAAATTACACTACTACAGAGAAAGAACTGCTAGCTGTAGTTTATGCATTCGATAAGTTTAGATCATATTTAATTGGTTCAAAGATTATTGTTTATACTGACCATGCTGCTCACAGTATGATGCGTACGCACGCACCAGACGACTATTCCAGCGTGTGCGTGTGCACACCTCTCGTGCGTACGCACGAGTCTCAAGACACGCTCTGTTCTATGCATGTGCACAATAATGTGCGTAGGCACACACCAGAATTTCTAGTTTTTCAGCAACTTCTGCAAAATCTAGTTTTTAAATCTAAACTTCATATGCGTATAATTTTTTCGTTAAACATCATTTTTTGTTTGTTCTTTAAAAGTTATAAACTTCTAAGACCCAAATTTTATTTGAAACAAGTTTCACAAGATTTGGGGGTCCAAAAACCAAGTTATGGCCCACCAAAATTGGTCCAAAATTTAGTTTTTTCCAATAATTTAAAACCTCAAGTTTTCCGAAATTCCAAATCCAAAATCAACCAAACCATAACCAAATCAACACCATTCATTCCTGCACAATATCACATACTCATTTATTCATATGATCATCATTCCAACACCTGAATATAACAACTTATTCAAACCATTTCATATATAATTCTACCAATTGCATCCGTATATTATATATATAAATTCCATCAAATCCAACCATTCAAGCATATCTTATGACAACTAGCCTAAGTTTTTACATAACATTAGGTAGCATTTGTTTTAAGGTACTGAGACAGAAATTGGGAGACTAAGACTCAGTATCATGTTTGTTCGTTTAGAGATTGGTATTAAAATTTCTATCTCTATCCCCAAAATTTTAGTATTTTAGTATCTCAAAAAAGTAAGGACACATGGGACTAAAATTTTTAGAGATGGAGACGAAAACTTTAATAACATTTTATACCTAAAATACCTTCATTTCAATTAATTAATTTCAATTTTACCCTTTGTGCAAATTAAATTAGAATTTCATTCTTGTTTTAATTTCTGTTTCCTACTTTGCACCAAACAGAATACTGAGATTTATTTCAATCTCTATTTTTTAGTCTCTGTCTCTCAGTCTCAGTTTTTCTATCTCTGTCTCTCCACCAAATGCTACCTTATAGATTAACTACAAGAAACCAAAACCATGCTTTGTTCAATTTCCTCCCGAGCCACAAAACATCTTAAGACCTTATTTTCACAAGTTTTCAAGCCTGCAAAGACCACTTGCCAAGTTTTCAACCACCAGAGTTCTAATTCAAATACTCCACTTCACCAATTTGACATTAACTTCACATATATTCAACCTAATTTCATATAATTTCATACACATTAATAATTTCAAAACCTAACTTCATAGAATTGAAGAATTCACAAGGGATAAAAGTTCCTTACCATTACCCACTGAGCAATTGAATAATACCCGGCTATATCTCGCACTAGAGTACCCCTAAACCATCAAAACACAAAATCCTCAATATCCAATGCCCATAAAATCACGAAAATGTCAGAGGGGAAGATATGGATGAAAATTTTAAATTTCCTACCACTTTTGTTCGAATGGATTTGAAGAAAATTTGGAGACAAATGCGTGGTCACATACGGCTCATCAATCAGAGTTGCGGATTGAAAGTTATGATAGATTGAATATCAAAGTGATAAGAATTAGGGTTCCTTGAGCTCTCTTCTCTCTTCAGCGTGATTTAGTTGAACGGATCCTGTTTAACCGGTTTGGCCCGTTGACCCAATTTTAGGCTAAAATCTTTAAAATTTATATTTTAATTTATATTTTAAATATTTTTATTTTTTAAAATTATAAAAGTTAATTTCCTAATCTCCTTTACTCATAATTAATTTATTAGTTAATTATTTATTAATTTACCGGATTTTACACGTCCAACTTACCAAACCATTCAGTTCCAAGAAGCAGGGCTGGATCTTCTTCTGAGCTATTCAAGTGAGGAAGATCTTTGCCATTTTTGATGATTCTTTTCATGATTTCAAATATTATTTTTTCAAGATCCGAGCCATTGACGGTGTTCGACCTTTCTTTCTTAATGAGAGGGATGAGGCCCTTTAAAGTTTGTTTTGGGAGGAGTTCCCCCACCATTGTAAAATACAATCTTGACGATTTAGATGAGGTAGAAGAATGTGTAGTCTTCTTGTTCCAGGAATGTTAGGGCCGGACTCCCAATCTTAACACCAAGAAATTTTTACTAGAAAAGTCAAGTTATGTCTGTTCCGAGCTAGGTAGTACTTCTTTGCATTTTGTAGATACTTATATAATCCGACTTTAATGTTTTGTTTTGCAGCAAGAATGAATAATGGGTTGAGCGCCCTGAAAACTCTCCATCAAGCGAAAAATAATTCTGTCACCCGAGTAATTCAACTGAAGGACATTGGTAAATCGAGTGATGTCCCGTCTCCTTCCAATTCGGACTCGGGTCCTTCTTCATCAGTTGTTCATACCCTAGGCCGAGCTATACGGTTTGGGTTGGACGAAGATAAAGCGATCGACCTCTTGTAAGGTTAGCCCATCACTGACCTCTTTCTAAAGAGCTCGGTCAAATCGCCATAGAGGCCCAAGCAGACCCAAAGCAGGGGGTTACAGCACCACCTGAAGGCGGCTGGCCAAAAGATAAATTATCTTACCCACAAAAGATAAGATAAGATAACTAACTTATCTCAAGAAAGGTCACTCCACAATACTATAAATACACTGGAGCACCCAGGTATAACACACACTCTGATTCTACAAAAAACCTGCCAAAAGCTCGTACTAACTTAAGCATCGGAGTCTCTTGCAGGTACCACCACCCTCTGGTGACCAAGGGCCAGCAGCACCTCCTATTCCAACAAGTCGGGCACGGCGGCACGACCACTTCGAGAAGATCTCGTCCGAGATCGACCTTCAGTTTCAGGTAACCCTCGGAACATTGGCGCCGTTGCTGGGAAATCTGAAAGTCATCCCGTCAACATGGCAAACAACCCTGGCAACGACCTTAACTCCGGATTAGAAGAAGGAACGCCACTCAAGAACATGGATGCCACACCAACCTCCTCAAAGGACACACACCAATCCAAGAGAGACAAATAACCTCAAAACACAGAAATCTTAGATGCCATCCGTGAACAGCAGGATCACCTCAAACAGCTCGAATAAGAGGCCGAACATCGGCGAGAGGCCGAGAGAGACCTCTGTAGAGAAACAAGATGACGTCGAGAGTCAAAGGACATGCTCTTAAAGCTCGAAGCCGACCTCAAAACTAAAACCACTAGATCCAGTCGCGAGGACAGCCCTCACAAGGACCAAGACCCGTTCACAAAGGAGATTATGAAAGCTAAAGTCCCAAAAGACTTCAAAGCTCCCGACATGACCCCATACGATAGTACATCCGATCTGAGCCATCATCTCAGTAATTTCAGATGTTGGATGTATCTCATGGATGCCTCAGACGTAATCCGTTGCAAAGTTTTTCCGACCACCTTGACCAAGACGGCAATAAAGTGGTTTGATAGCTTGCCGCCAAGGTCGATAACAAGCTTCAATGACCTCGCCAAGAAATTCTTAGCTAGATTCTCCATCCAGAAAGACAAAACCAAGCACGCTCCAAGCCTACTTGGGATTAAGTAAGGAGATCGGGAAAGCCTCCACAGTTACATGGAGAGATTCAATAAAGCATGCGTGGACATACAAAATCTTTCAATAGAAGCAGCCATCATGGGTCTCATCAATAGCCTACGGGAAGGACCCTTTAGTCACTCCATATCCAAAAAACACCCAACATCTCTCAACGAGGTTCAAGAACGGGCGGAGAAATACATTAATATGGAGGAGAACTCCTGATTAGGAGAAACCTCCAAGACTGGATTCTCCTATCCACCTCGGGACAAGGATAAAGAGTCTAGGAAGAAAGAAGACCAACTTACTGAGAAACCCAGAAAGTACCACAACCACACCCCTCTTCGGGTGTCCCTTGTGGATGTTTACCGGGAGATATGCAACATTGAAAAGACCTCACCGCCTCGCCTGATTAAGCACAAGAGGGGAGGAAGTCGGACAGAGTATTGAGAATACCACCGAATCTACGGGCATTCTACCAACTAATGCTATGACCTAAAGAATGTCATAGAAAAATTGGCACGAAAAGGGAGACTAGATCGGTTCTTATCCAATAGAGCGGATGAACCAAAAAAGAGAAGAAAGGATGAAGAGGTCGGACGAGTTGAATGTCCCCCTCACACCCCTGAGAGACATGTTCACATGATAAACGGATGATTCGTAGGAGGAGGGATCTCTACGTCATCCCGCAAAAGACACCTTAAAGAGGTGTATGATGTCGGAGAAGGGGACAGGTCTCCCGACCTCTCTTCTATTACCTTCACTCAAGAGGATGCCACATGCATCATACCGGGGCATGACGACCCCGTGGTCATTACCATCATACTCGCCAATGCCAATCTCCACTAAACGTTGGTAGACCAAGGAAGCTCCGTGGATATCCTGTTCAAATCCGCCTTCGACAAGCTCGACCTACAAGAAAAAGAGCTCAGAGCATATCCTAATAGCTTATTCGGGCTTGGAGACGCCCCAATCCAGCCACTTGGGTACATCCCACTACACACAACATTTGGAAAAGGAACACGGTCCAGAATGCTGAGCATAGACTACATCGTAGTCGACGTGAGCTCTGTATACAATGCCCTCATAGGTCAAACAATGCTAAATTAGCTCACCGCAGTGGTCTCTACTCCATACATATGCATGAAATTCCCGACCCCAGAGGGAATCGCCACCATAAAGGGAGACCAAAAACTCGCGTGACGCTGTTACAACGAAAGTCTAAACCTCAAAGGCGACCCCAGAGGAAAAGAAACCAATACTATAGAACTCGGCCTTCGACCGGAAGGTGAGACGGAAGAAGTCCAAATCGGAGACACCCAAGATAAAATAACAAACATAGGGGCGAATCTAAAAGGAGACCTAAAGGAGCTGCTCACAAAGCTCCTAAAGGATAATTCAGACCTCCATGGAAGGCCATGGACATGCCTGGCATCGATCCCAGACTAATGTGCCATAAACTGGCAGTATACCCTGGATTTCAGCCAGAACAACAGAAACAAAGGAAACTTGGTCCAGAGAGATCGCAAGCAGTCGAGGAACATGTACAGGCCTTGTTAGAGGCAGGGTTCATAAGGGAGGTAAAGTACCAATTTTGGCTAGCCAATGTCGTATTGGTCAAAAGGTCAAATGGGATGTGATGGATGTGCACAGATTACACCGATCTTAACAAAGCCTGCCCAAAAGATCCATACCCACTCTCGATTATAGACAAACTAGTTGACACTTCATCGGGATACGAGTACCTCTCATTCATGGACGCTTACTCGGGATACAATCAAATCCCGATGTATCAACCCGACCAGGAGAAAACCTCATTCTTAACCCCAAGAGCAAACTATTACTACGTAGTCATGCCCTTCGGGCTTAAAGAATGCAAGGGCTACATACCAAATGTTGTTAAACAAAGTCTTCGTTAATCACATCGAAAAGTTGATGGAAGTTTATGTCAACGACATGCTCGTAAAGACACAAAGGGAGGAAACCTTATTGTCCGATCTCACCAAAGTATTTGATACCATAAGAAAGCATGTGATGAGGCTTAACCTTGCAAAGTGCAACTTCGCAGTAGAAGCCGGTAAATTCCTGGGCTTCATGCTTACCCAGAGAGGGATTGAAGCAAACCCGGATAAATGCCAGGCCATACTTGCCATGAAAAGCCCGACCTGTGTCAAAGAGGTCCAACAGCTCAACGGAAGATTAACATCTCTATCTAGATTCCTAGCTGGATGAGCCTTAAAATCTCTCCCTTTCTATGCAACACTAAGGAAAGGAAAGAGGTTTGATTGGACCCCAGAATGTGAACAAGCCTTCCAAAACTTCAAGACATTCCTGGGGCAACCACCTATCCTAACCCGACCTAGGAAAGGTGAAGATTTAATTCTATACCTCACCGTAGGAAGTCAGGCGATAGCCTCAGCACTAGTCAGGGAGGACAAAAATGGGCAACAACCTATCTACTTCATCAGTAAAGCTCTACAAGGGGCTGAACTCAACTATCAAAAGATAGAGAAGTTCGCCTATGCCCTTATACTCACCTCCCGGCGACTCCGACTATACTTCCAGGCCCACACAATCAAAGTACGGACTAACCAGCCAATAAAAAGCATTTTGCAGAAAACGGACTTAGCTGGAAGAATCCTACAATGGGCAGTCAAGTTGTCTAAATTTGACCTTAAATATGAAGCTCGGACGGCCATCAAGTCCCAATACCTGGCCAACTTCGTCGCATAATACACCGACATCCCAGACACCCCCACCAGCTGGAACCTTTACGTTGACAGTTCTTCAAACAAAGCCGGAAGCGGAGCTGGAGTAATCATAGAAAGTACCCAGGGAACTCAACTCGAACTCTTATTAAAGTTCGAGTTTCATGCCTGAAACAACCAAGCCAAATACGATGCTCTGTTGGCAGTTTTGAAGCTGGCTAGGGAGGTCGGAGCTCAAAAGCTTACTAGTTTCAGTGACTCACAGATAGTCACCTCGCAAATAGAAGGGAACTACCAGGCTAAAGATCTCACCATGAAGAAATACCTAGACAAGACCAGGGAACAACTTGGGAAATTCCTGGGATATGAGATTCGACATATACCCCGAGAACAAAATGCTCGAGCTGACGCAGTTTCAAAACTAGCCAGCACCAAACCCGGGGGCAACAATAGAAGCCTCATCCAAGAAACACTACAAAATTCGTCAACCTCAGAAGAAAAGAAGGTCTTAATCATATCAGACCAGGACCAAGGGTGGATGACTCCCATAATTAGTTATCTCAAGTTTGAAACACTCCCCGCAGATGAAAAGGAGGCAAAAAGGCTAGTACGAGAAGCACAGTACTACACCATAGTGCACGACGTCCTATACAGGAGAGGAATCTCTACACCCCTTCTAAAATGCGTCCTGACCTCAGCTACGAGGGAAGTTCTAGAGGAAGTCTACAGTGGCATGTGCGGCAACCACCTCGGGGCACGAGCTCTTTCCAAAAAGGTACTCTGAGCTGGTTTTTACTGGCCGTCCTTGCAAAAGGAAGCAACAGAGCTCGTCAAAACATGCCCCCCATGCCAGAAGCATGCCAACTTCCATATAGCTCCACTTGAAGAACTCATTTGCATTACTTCACCCTGGCCATTCGCAAAGTGGGGGCTCGACCTCCTCGGACCATTCCCCCAAAGATCAGGGCAAGTTAAGTTCCTCATTGTAGGTGTAGACTACTACACAAAGTGGATTTGAAGCAGAGCCATTAGCTACTGCCACTGCCCAAAGAAGTCGAAAGTTTCTATATAGAAACATTGTGATAAGGTTTGGAGTCCCATACTCCATCACCACAGATAATGGCACTCAATTCACCGACACGGGCTTCAGGAACCTCGTAGCCGACCTGAAAATTAAGCACCAATTCACCTCTGTAGAACACCCACAGGCTAACGGACAGGTGGAAGCCGCCAATAAAGTCATATTGGCCGGGTTAAAATGGAGGCTACAGGACGCAAAAGAAGCTTGGGCGGAGGAGCTCCCACAAGTCCTATGGGCATATCGAACAACACCGCACTCCACTACTAGGAAATCACACTTCCGACTTGCTTACGGAATGGAGGCAATAATTCCCATAGAATTAGAAGAAGGATCCCCAAGAGTGATCCTCTACAACGAAGATACCAACTCCCAAGCTCAAAGGGAAGAGCTGGACCTACTTCTAGAAGTCTGAGAAAGAGTTCGGATTAGAGAGGAATCACTAAAGCGTCGAATGGCTTTAAGGTATAATTAGAAGGTAATCCATCGAAGCTTCGCCACCAACGATCTCATTTTAATCCAAAATGATATCGGAGCATGTCGGTCAGGAGAAGGAAAGCTAGCAGCCAACTGGAAAGGGCCATACCGAGTTACAAAAGTACTAGGGAAAGGTTACTATAGGGTGGCCGACCTCGAAGGGCGAGAGCTACCAGGGTCATGGCATGCCTGTAACCTAAGAAGGTACTATAGCTAGAAAAATAGTAAAAGATCTTAGGTCAAGGCCAACTCTTTTTCCTGAAAAGGTTTTTTAATGAGGCGCCAGGTCGAGATCTAAAAAACTGCCCGGCCTAGAAGGGTAATCTCTCACATGTACACACTTTTATTTTTATCTTATTATTATATGAATGAAAGTTTTCGATTCCCTAAAAGTTTCCTACTAAGATGCATTAATTTACGCTCATAAAATGCAAAATTCATCGCCCGATCAAAAGAGGTCGGCAAGGTGAAGCGATATAAGCAAGTTAATGCAAGAAGTTATAAAAAGTAACCCAGAAAAAGTGACCTGACGAGGTCTAACTAAAAATGGGATTACTGAAAATAACTTAAGAAGGCTCGACAGAGAAGTTGGATCAATGAAAGGATCATTGAAAAGGGACAAAAACATCTCGCAAAGGCCAAAGAAAGGTAAAAAAAACCAGGGCCCAAAGTGCTCAGCTAAAAAGGTACAAAGCCTTGAAAAGGATTTTACTTAAAGAAAAGGGCACGATCTCAAAATGGAGCTAAAAAGTCATCCAAATAAACTATAAAGAAAAGGTTTCCCATCGGAACACTGATGAGCGGATAATTTATATGCTTTTTGGCATTGTTTTTAGGTAGTTTTTATTTGGATCTAGCTACTTTTAGGGATGTCTTATTAGGTTTTTAATGCAAAATTCATATTTCTGGACTTTACTATAAGTTTTTGTGTTTTTCTATGATTTCAGGTATTTTCTGGCTGAAATTGAGGGACCTGAGCAAAAATCTGATAAGAGGCTGACAAAGGACTGCTGATACTGTTGGATTCTGACCTCCCTTCACTCAAAATAGATTTTCTGGAGCTACAAAACTCCAAATGGCGCGCTCTCAACGGTGTTAGAACGTAGACATCCAGAGCTTTCCAGCAATATATAATAATCCATACTTTGTACGAGTTTAGATGATACAAACTGGCGTTCAACGCCAGTTCTATGCTGCATTCTGGAGTAAAACGCCAGAAACACGTTACAAACCAGAGTTAAACGCCAAAAACACGTTACAACTTGGCGTTTAACTCCAAGAGAAGTCTCTGCACGTGTAAAACTCAAGCTTAGCCCAAGCACACACCAAAATGGGCCCCGGAAGTGGATTTCTGCATTTAGACTTATTTCTGTAAACCCTAGTAACTAGTCTAGTATAAATAGGACATTTTACTATTGTATTAGACATCTTTGGTCTCAGTTTTAATCAGTTTTTCATCTTAGGAGACTATTGATCATGTTTTGGAGGCTGGCCTTTCGGCCATGCCTGGACCATCACTTATGTATTTTCAACGGTGGAGTTTCTACACACCATAGATTAAGGTGTGGAGCTCTACTGTACCTCGAGTATTAATGCAATTACTACTATTTTCTATTCAATTCAGCTTATTCTTGTTCTAAGATACCATTCGTACTTCAACCTGATGGATGTGATGATCAGTGACACTCATCATCCATCCTTATGAATGCGTGCCTGACAACCACCTCCGTTTTACAAGTAAGAGCTAGAGTGTGTATCTCTTGGATTCCTGATGCACAACGCATGGTTGCCCTCGCCTGACAACTGAGCCTTCCATTCCGTGAGATCAGAGTCTTCGTGGTATAAACTAGAATCCATTGGCAGCATTCTTGAGAATTCGAAAAGTCTAAACCTTGTCTGTGGTATTCCGAGTAGGATTCAGGGATTGAATGAATGTGACGAGTTTCAAACTCGCGAGTGTTGGGTGTAGTGATGGACGCAAAATAATCACTGGATTCTATTCCGACATGATCGAGAACCATCAGATGATTAGCCGTGCTGTAACAAGTATTTGGACCATTTTCACTGAGAGGATGGGAAGTAGCCATTGACAACGGTGATGCCCTACATACAGCTTGCCATGGTAAGGAATATGAAGGATTGGATGAAAGCAATAGGAAAGCAGAGATTCAGAAGGGATAAGCATCTCCATGCACTTATCTGAAATTCTCACCAATGAATTACATAAGTATCTCAATCTTTATTTTATGCTTTATTTATCTTTATATTTTCGAAAACCATTATAATCATTTGAATCTACCTAATTGAGATTTACAAGATGACCATAGCTTGCTTCATACCAACAATCTCCGTGGGATCGACCCTTACTCACGTAAGGTTTATTACTTGGACGACCCAGTGCACTTGCTGGTTAGTTGTGCGAAGTTGTGAAGAATGTGAATGAACCATAGTAGTGTGCACCAAGTTTTTGGAGCCATTGCTAAGAATTGTTCGAGTTATGAAAAGTGTAAATCACAATTTTGCCTATCAAGTTTTTGGCGCCGTTGCCGGGGATTGTTTGAGTTAGGACAACTGACGGTTCATCTTGTTGCTCAGATTAGATAATTTTCTTTTCAAAAATTTTTCAAAAAAATTGTTCTTTATTTTTGTTTCTCCAAAAAGTAATTTTCGAAAAAAAACCAAAAAAATTAATAAAATCATAAAAACCAAAAATATTTTGTGTTTCTTGTTTGAGTCTTGAGTCAATTTTTAAGTTTGGTGTCAATTGCATGTTTTTAAAAAAAATTTATGCATTTTTTTTGAAAACTCAGGCATGTGTTCTTCATGATCTTCAAGTTGTTCTTGATAAGTCTTCTTGTTTGATCTTTATATTTTTTTGTTTTGTGTTTTTTGTTATTTTTCATATGCAATTTTGCATTCATAGTGTCTAAGCATGAAAAATTTCTAAGTTTGGTGTCTTGCATGTTTTTCTTTTCTGGAAAATTTTTCAAAAATAAGTCTTGATGTTCATCTTGATCTTCAAAGTGTTCTTAGTGTTCATCTTGACATTCATAGTGTTCTTGCATGCATCATGTGTTTTGATTCATAATTTTCATGTTGTGAGTCATTTTTGTGTTTTTCTCTCTCATCATTAAAAATTCAAAAAAAATAAAAAATATCTTTTCCTTCTTTTACTCATAATTTTCGAAATCTTTGGGTTGACTTAGTCAAATATTTTTAAAAATAAGTTATTTCTTGTTAGTCAAGTCAAGATTTCAATTTTAAAAATCTTATCTTTTCAAAACTTTTTCAAAAATCAAATCTTTTTCATTTTTCTTTTATATTTTCGAAAATATTTTTAAAAAATGATTTTCAAAATCTTTTTCTTATCTTTATTTCAAATTTTCGAAAACTTTACTAACAATTAATGTGATTGATTCAAAAATTTGAAGTTTGTTACTTTCTTGTTAAGAAAGGTTCAATCTTTAAATTCTAGAATCATATCTTTTAGTTTCTTATTAGTCAAGTAATCAAATTTTAATTTCAAAAATTATATCTTTTCAAAATATCTTTTTAATCATATCTTTTTCAAAATCTTTTCTAACTTCTTATCTTTTCAAAGTTGATTTTCAAATCTTTTTCAACTAACTGATTGACTTTTTGTTTGTTTCTTATCTTTTTTAAAACCACCTAACCACTTTTCTCTCTCTAATTTTCGAAAATTCCTTCCTCTTTTTCAAAATTCTTTTAATTAACTAATTGTTTCAAATTTTAATTTTAATTTTATTTCTTCTTTTAATTTTTGAAAATCACTAACCTTTTTTTTAAAAACAATTTTCGAAAATTTTCTCCCTCTCATCTCTTTCTATTTATTTTAATTATCCACTAACACTTCTCTTCATCTAAAAATTCGAACCCTCTCTTCTCCTTTGTGTTCGAATTTTTCCTCCCTTCTTCTACTCTTTTATTCTTCTACTCACATAAAGGAATCTCTCTACTGTGGTAAAGAGGATCCCTATTATTGTTTTCTGTTCCCTTCTTTCTCATATGAGCAGAAGCAAGGACAAGAATATTCTTGTTAAAGCAGATCCTGAACCTGAAAGGACTCTGAAGAGGAAACTAAGAGAAGCTAAATTACAACAATCCAGAGACAACCTTACAGAAATTTTCGAAAAAGAAGAGGAGATGGCAGCCAAAAATAATGACAACAACAATAATGCAAGGAGGATGCTTGGTGATTATACTACACCTACTTCCATTTTTTATGGAAGAAGCATCTCAATCCCCGCCATTGGAGCAAATAATTTTGAGCTGAAGGCTCAACTAGTTGCTTTAATGCAACAGAACTGCAAGTTTTATGGACTTCCATCAGAAGATCCCTATCAGTTTTTAACTAAATTCTTGCAGATTTGTGAGACTGTTAAGACTAATGGAGTAGATCCTGAAGTCTATAGGCTCATGCTTTTCCCTTTTGCTGTAAGAGACATAGCTAGAACATAGTTGGACTCACAACCTAAAGATAACCTGGACTCCTGGGATAAGCTGGTCACGGCCTTCTTGGCTAAGTTCTTTCCTCCTGAAAAGTTGAGCAAGCTTAGAGTAGATGTTCAGACCTTCAAGCAAAAAGATGGTGAATCCCTCTATGAAACTTGGGAAAGATACAAACAGTTGACCAAAAAGTGTCCTGCTGACATGCTTTCAGAGTGGACCATTTTGGATATATTCTATTATGGTCTATCTGAGTTTTCTAAGATATCACTGGACCATTCTGCAGGTGGATCCATTCACCTAAAGAAAATGCTTGCAGAAGCTCAAGAACTCATTGACATGGTTGCAAATAACCAATTCATGTACACCACTGAGAGAAATTCTGTGAGTAATGGGATGCCTCAGATGAAGGGAGTTCTTGAAATTGATGCTTTGAATCCCATATTGGCTCAGAACAAAATGTTGACTCAGCAAGTCAATATGATTTCTCAGAGTTTGAATGGATGGCAAAATGCATCTAATAGTACTAAAGAGGCATTTTCTGAAGAAGAAACTTATGATCCTGAGAATCCTGCAATAGCAGAGGTGAATTACATGGGTGAACCCTATGAAAACACCTATAATCCCTCATAGAGAAATCATCCAAATTTCTCATGGAAGGATCAACAGAAGCCTCAACAAGGCTTTAATAATGGTGAAAGAAACAGGCTCAGTAATAGCAAGCCTTTTCCATCATCTTCTCAGCAACAGACAGAGAATTCTGAGCAGAGCACCTCTAGCTTAGCAAACATAGTCTCTGATTTGTCTAAGGCCACTTTAAGTTTCATGAGTGAAACAAGGTCCTCCATCAGAAATTTGGAGGCACAAGTGGGCCAGCTGAGTAAGAAAATCACTGAAACTCCTCCTAGTACTCTCCCAAGTAATACTGAAGAGAATCCAAAAAGAGAGTGCAAGGCCATTGACATAATCAAAATGGCCAAACCAAGAGAGGAAGGGGAGGATGTGAATCCCAATGAGAAAGACCTCATGGGACGTCTCCCAGACAAGAAGGAGTTCCCTATTGAGGACCTAAAAGAATCTGAGGCTCATATAGAGACCATAGAGATTCCATTAAACCTCCTTCTGCCATTCATGAGCTCTGAGAACTATTCTTCCTCTGAAGAGGATGAAGATGTAACTGAAGAGTAAGTTGCTCAATATCTAGGAGCCATCATGAAGCTGAATGCCAAGTTGTTTGGTAATGAGACTTGGGAAGGTGAACCTCCCTTGCTCATTAGTGAACTAGATACATGGGTTCAGCAAACTCTACCTCAAAAGAAACAAGATCCTGGTAAATTCTTAATACCTTGTGCCATAGGCACCATGACCTTTGAGAAGGCTCTGTGTGACCTGGGGTCAGGTATAAATCTTATGCCACTCTCTGTAATGGAGAAACTGGAGATCTTTGAGGTACAAGCTGCAAGAATCTCATTAGAGATGGCAGACAAGTCAATAAAACAAGCTTATGGATTGGTAGAGGACGTGTTGGTAAAGGTTAAAGGCCTTTACATCCCTGCTGATTTCATAATCTTAGACACTAGGAAGGATGAGGATGAATGCATCATCCTTGGAAGACCCTTCCTAGCCACAGCAGGAGCTGTAATTGATGTTGATAGAGGGGAGCTAGTCATTCAATTGAATAGGGACTACCTTGTGCTTAAAGCTCAAGGATCCTCCTCTGCAACCATAGAGAGGAAGCATGAAAAGTTTCTCTCAATACAGAGTCAAACAAAGCCCCCACAATCAAACTCTAAGTTTGGTGTTGAACCCCCACATTCAAACTCTAAGTTTGGTGTTGGGATCTCCCAACAATGCTCTGATGATCTGTGAGCTTCATGAGAGCTCACTGTCAAGCTATTGACATTAAAGAAGCGCTTATTGGGAGGCAACCCAATTTTTATTTATCTATATTTTTATTGTTCTTTTATGTTTTTTTATTAGGTTTATGATCATGTTGAGTTATAAAAAAATTGCTAAAATTAAAAACAGAATCAAAAACAGCAGAAAAAATAGCACACCCTGGAGGAAGAGCTTATTGGCATTTAAACGCCAGTAAGGAGCATCTGGCTGGCGTTCAACACCAGAACAGAGCATGAATCTGGCGTTGAACGCCAGAAACAAGTAGCAGTCTGGCGTTTAAACGCCAGGATTGCACCCTGAGGAAAGCTGGCGTTTAACGCCAGCAACAAGCATCAGGCTGGTGTTAAACGCCAGAAACATGCTATATTTGGGCGTTTAACGCCAGAAACAAGCTTCAGTCTGGCGTTAAACGCCAGGATTGCATGCAGAGGGAGTTTTACACGCCTAATTGGTGCATGGATGATAAATCCTTGACACCTCAGGATCTGTTGACCCCACAGGATCACCTCAAGATCTATGGACCCCACAAGATCCCCACCTACCTCAACTCACCCTCTATCTTCTTCACACAATCGAATAACACACTTCCCCAAACACCCTTCACCAATCACCTTAATCTCTCTTCCCCATCACCTCTTCACCACTCACATCCATCCACTCTTCCCCATAAACCCCACCTACCTTCAAATTCAAAATCTCTTTCCCACCCAAAGCCACCCTCAATGACCGAACCCTATTCCCTCTCCCTCCACTATATAAACCCCTCCATCCTTCTTCATTTTCACACAACACAACACTCTCTTCTCCCCCTTGGCCGAATACACAACCCTCTTCCTCTCCTCCATATCTTCTTCATCATCATCTATTCTTTCTTCTCTTGCTCGAGGACGAGCAACATTCTAAGTTTGGTGTGGTAAAAGCATAGCTTTTTTGTTTTTCCATAACCATTGATGGCACCTAAGACCGGAGAAACCTCTAGAAAGAGGAAAGGAAAGACAAAAGCTTCCACATCCAAGTCATGGGAGATGGAGAGATTCATCTCAAAAGCCCATCAAGACCACTTCTATGAAGTTGTGGCCAAGAAGAAGGTGATCCCTGAGGCCCCTTTCATGCTCAAGAAAAATGAGTATCCAGAGATCCGACATGAGATCCAAAGAAGAGGTTGGGAAGTTCTTACCAACCCCATTCAACAAGTCAGAATCTTAATGATTCAAGAGTTCTATGCCAATGCATTGATAACTAGGAACCATGATCAAAGTATGAACCCGAATCCAAAGAATTATCTTACAATGGTTCGGAGGAAATGCTTAGATTTCAGTCCAGAAAATGTAAAGTTGGCATTCAACTTGCCTATGATGTAAGAAGATGCACGCCCCTACACTAGAAGGGTCAACTTTGATCAAAGGTTGGACCAAGTCCTCATGGACATATGTGTGGAAGGAGCTCAATGGAAAAGAGACTCAAAAGGTAAGCCGATTCAATTAAGAAGACTGGACCTTAAGCCTGTGGCTAGAGGATGGTTGGAGTTCATCCAACGCTCCATCATCCCCACTAGCAACCGATCCGAAGTAACTGTGGATCGGGCCATCATGATCCATAGCATCATGATTGGAGAGAAAGTTGAAGTTCATGAAGTCATCTCTCTAGAACTCTACAGAGTAGCCGAAAAGCCCTCCACCTTGGCAAGGCTAGCTTTTCCTCATCTCATTTGCCATCTATGCTACTTAGCTGGAGTTGTCATAGAAGGAGATATCCTCATTGAAGAGGACAAACCCATCACTAAGAAGAGGATGGAGCAAACAAGATAGCCCATTCATGGATCTCAAGAGACGTATGAGGAAGCTCATCATCAAGAAATCCCTGAGATGCCTCAAGGGATGTATTTTCCTCCAAACAACTATTGGGAACAACTCAACACTTCTCTAGAAGGATTGAGTCATGACATGAACCAATTAAGGGTGGAACACCAAGAACACTCCATCATTCTCAATAAGATTAGAGAAGACCAAAAAGCTATGAGGGCGGAGCAACAAAGGCAAGGAAGAGACATAGAGGAGCTCAAGAACACCATTGGTCCTTCAAGGAGAAGGCGCCACCATCACTAAGGTGGACTCATTCCTTAACTTCCTTGTTCTTATCTCTCTGTTTTTCGGTTTTTAAGCTTCATGTTTGTCTATGTTTGTGTCTTTATTACATGATCATTAGTGTCTAGTAACTATGTCTTAAGGTTATGAATAATTCCTTGAATCCTTCACCTTGCTTAAATGAAAAATGTTTTTAATACAAAAGAACAAGAAGTACATGAGTTTCGAATTCATCCTTGAAATGAGTTTAATTATATTGATGTGGTGACAATACTTTTTTGTTTTTTGAATGAATGCTTGAACAGTGCATATTTTTTATCTTGTTGTTTATGAATGTTAAAATTGTTGGCTCTTGAAAGAATGATGAACAAGAGAAATGTTATTGATGATCTGAAAAATCATAAAATTGATTCTTGAAGCAAGAAAAAGCAGTGAATAACAAAAGCTTGCAAAAAAAATGGCGAAAAAAATATAAAAGAAGAAGAAAAAGCAAGAAGAAAAAGCCAATAGCCCTTAAAACCAAAAGGCAAGGGTAAAAAGGATCCAAGGCTTTGAGCATCAATGGATATGAGGGCCCAAGAAAATAAAATCCAGGCCTAAGCGGCTAAATCAAGCTGTCCCTAACCATGTGCTTGTGGCATGCAGGTCCAAGTGAAAAGCTTGAGACTGAGTGGTTAAAGTCATGATCGAAAGCAAAAAGAGTGTACTTAAGAGCTCTGGACACCTCTAACTGGGGACTTTAGCAAAGCTGAGTCACAATCTGAAAAGGTTCACCCAGTCATGTGTATATGGCATTTATGTATCCGGTGGTAATATTGGAAAACAAAGTGCTTAGGGCCACGGCCAAGACTCATAAAGTAGCTGTGTTCAAGAATCAACATACTAAACTAGGAGAATTAATAACACTATCTAAACCCTGAGTTCCAATAGATGCCAATCATTCTAAACTTCAAAGGATAAAGTGAGATGCCAAAACTGTTCAGAAGCAAAAAGCTACAAGTCCCACTCATCTAATTAAAACTAATATTCATTGATATTTTGGAATTTATAGTATATTCTCTTCTTTTTATCCTAATTGATTTTCAGTTGCTTGGGAACAAGCAACAATTTAAGTTTGGTGTTGTGATGAGCGGATAATTTATACGCTTTTTGGCATTGTTTTTAGGTAGTTTTTAGTAGGATCTAGCTACTTTTAGGGATGTTTTTATTAGTTTTTATGCAAAATTCACATTTCTGGACTTTATTATGAGTTTGTATATTTTTCTGTGATTTCAGGTATTTTCTGGCTGAAATTAAGGGACCTGAGCAAAAATCTGATAGGAGGTTGACAAAAGACTGCTGATGTTGTTGGATTCTGACATCCCTGCACTCAAAATGGATTTTTTGGAGCTACAGAACTCCAAATGGCATGCGTTGGAAAGTAGACATCCAGAGCTTTCCAGCAATAGCTGATAGTCCATACTTTGTTCGAGTTTAGACGACGCAAATTGGCGTTCAACACCAGTTCCATGCTGCATTCTGGAGTAAAACGCCAGAAACACGTTACAAACCAGAGTTAAACACCAAAAACACGTTACAACTTGGTGTTTAAATCCGAGAGAAGCCTCTGCACGTGTAAAGCTTAAGCTCAGCCTAAGCACACACCAAAGTGGGCCCCGGAAGTGGATTTTTGCATTTAGACTTATTTCTGTAAACCCTAGTAACTAGTCTAGTATAAATAGGACATTTTACTATTGTATTAGACATCTTTGGTCTCAGTTTTAATCAGTTTTTCATCTTAGGAGACTATTGATCATGTTTTGGAGGCTGGCCTTTCGGCCATGCCTGGACCATCACTTATGTATTTTCAACGGTGGAGTTTCTACACACCATAGATTAAGGTGTGGAGCTCTACTGTACCTCGAGTATTAATGCAATTACTACTATTTTCTATTCAATTCAGCTTATTCTTATTCTAAGATACCATTCATACTTCAACCTGATGGATGCGATGATCTGTGACACTCATCATCATCCATCCTTATGAACGCGTGCCTGACAACCACCTCTGTTCTACAAGCGAGAGCTAGAGTGTGTATCTCTTGGATTCCTGATGCACGATGCATGGTTGCCCTTGCCTGACAACCGAGCCTTCCATTCTGTGAGATCAGAGTCTTCGTGGTATAAACTAGAATCCATTGGCAGCATTCTTGAGAATCCGAAAAGTCTAAACCTTGTTTGTGGTATTCCGAGTAGGATTCAGGGATTGAATGACTGTGACGAGCTTTAAACTCGCGAGTGTTGGGCGTAGTGATAGACGCAAAAGAATCACTGGATTCTATTCTGACATGATCGAGAACCGACAGATGATTAGCCGTGCTGTAACAAGCATTTGGACCATTTTTACTGAGAGGATGGGAAGTAGCCATTGACAACGGTGATGCCCTACATACAGCTTGCCATGAAAAGGAGTATGAAGGATTGGATGAAAGCAGTAGGAAAGTAAAGATTCAGAAGGGATAAGTATCTCCATACACTTATCTGAAAATCTTACCAATGAATTACATAAGTATCTCTATCTTTATTTTATGCTTTATTATTCTTTATATTTTCGAAAACCATTATAACCATTTGAATCTGCCTAACTGAGATTTACAAGATGACCATAGCTTGCTTCATACCAATAATCTCTGTGGGATCGACCCTTACTCACGTAAGGTTTATTACTTGGACGACCCAGTGCACTTGCTTCATACCAATAATCTCTGTGAAGAATGTGAGTGAACCATAGTAGTGTGTACTAAGTTTTTGGAGCCATTGCTAAGAATTGTTCGAGTTATGAAAAGTGTAAATCACAATTTCGCCTATCAAATACTGCTTAAAAAGTTGTTTGGAATTCGACTAAGAAGCCCGGACGGCAAGTCGCAAAGAAGATATGGCTAATTAAAAGAAAGGATGTCAAGGCAGCCAAAGAAAAAGTACGGCTTAGAAAGCCAAAAAGGGAAACCCGTAAGGCAAACGCCACCTCCAAGGGTGTCGAACTAAGGAAACCCAAAGCACCTACATAAGGGTTGAAGAGCAACCTCTTCCAAACAAAGGTTGAAAAACAACCTCCAAATACAAGCATATCGACACAAGCAAAGTTAATATAATGCATCATACGACACAAATCAAAACATGAAAGACTCAAAGGCTGCCTAAACGACAGCCTAAGAGTTTAAAGTGTTTGTTTTTAAAATAAAAGTTGCTGGGAAGGTGATGAGCGGATAATTTATACGCTTTTTGGCATTGTTTTTAGTATGTTTTTAGTATATTTTAGTTAGTTTTTATTATATTTTTATTAGTTTTTAGTTAAAATTCACTTTTCTGGGCTTTACTATGAGTTTGTATGTTTTCTGTGATTTCAGATATTTTCTGGCTGAAATTGAGGGACCTGAGAAAAAATCTGATTTAGAGGCTGAAAAGGACTGCAGATGCTGTTGGATTCTGACCTCCCTGCACTCGAAGTGGATTTTCTGGAGCTATAGAAGCCCAATTGGCGCGCTCTCAATTTCGTTGGAAAGTAGACATCCTGGGCTTTCCAGCAATATATAATAGTCCATACTTTGTCCGAGATTTGATGGCCCAAACCGGCGTTGCAATTCAGCTTCAGAATTCCCGGCGTTTAACACCGGAACTGGCACAAAAATTGGAGTTAAACGCCCAAACTGGCACAAAAGCTGGCGTTTAACTCCAGAAAAAGTCTCTACACATGAAAGCTTCAATGCTCAGCCCAAGCACACACCAAGTGGACCCCGGAAGTGGATTTTTACGATATTTACTCATTTTTGTATACCCTAGGTTACTAGTTCACTATTAATAGGACCTTTTGACATTGTATATTCACCTCATGAAATTTTATACTTTTTACATTGTACCTTCTACGGCATGAGTCTCTAAACCCCATGGTTGGGGGTGAGGAGCTCTACTGTGTCTTGATGGATTAATGCAATTACTACTGTTTTTCATTCAATCACGCTTGTTTCTGTTCTAAGATATCACTTGTTCCTAAACTTGATGAATGTGATGATCCATGACACTCATCATCATTCTCACCTATGAACGTGTGCCTGACAACCACCTCCGTTCTTCCTTAGATTGAGTCGATATCTCTTGGATTCTTTAATCAGAATCTTCGTGGTATAAGCTAGAATTGATGGCAGCATTCAAGAGAATCCGGAAGGTCTAAACCTTGTCTGTGGTATTCTGAGTAGGATTCAAGGATTGAATGACTGTGACGAGCTTCAAACTCCTGAAGGCTGGGCGTTAGTGACAGATGCAAAAGAATCACTAGATTCTATTCCAACCTGATTGAGAACCGACAGATGATTAGTCGTGCTGTGACAGAGCGCGTTGAACATTTTCTCTGAGAGGATGGGAGGTAGCCATTGACAACGGTGAAACCCTATATACAGCTTGCCATGGAAGGAGCCTTGCGTGCATGAAGAAGAAGACAGTAGGAAAGCAGAGATTCAGAAGATAGAGCATCTCCAAAACCTCAACCTGTTCTCCATTACTGCAAAACAAGTACTTATTTCATGTTCTTTTACTTTTCACAATTAAACCTGATAATTATTGATATCTAATGAGCGGATAATTTGTACGCTTTTTGGCATTGTTTTTAGTATGTTTTTAGTAGTTTGAGTTGAGTTTTTAGTATATTTTTATTAGTTTTTAGTTAAAATTCACTTTTCTGGACTTTACTATGAGTTTGTGTGTTTTTCTATGATTTCAGGTATTTTCTGGCTGAAATTGAGGGACCTGAGCAAAAATCTGATCCAGAGACTGAAAAGGACTGCAGATGCTGTTGGATTCTGACCTTCCTGCACTCGAAGTGGATTTTCTGGAGCTACAGAAGCCCAATTGGCGCGCTCTCAACGGCGTTGGAAAGTAGACATCCTGGGCTTTCCAGCAATATATGATAGTCCATACTTTGCTCAATATTTGATGGCCCAAACCGGCGTTTAAAGTCACCCTCAGAATTCCCAGCGTTAAACGCCGGAACTGGCACCAAAATGGGAGTTAAACGCCCAAACTGGCATAAAAGCTGGCGTTTAACTCCAAGAAGAGTCTCTACACGAAAATGCTTCATTGCTCAGCCCAAGCACACACCAAGTGGGCCCGGAAGTGGATTTTTATGTCATTTACTCATCTCTGTACACCCTAGGCTACTAGTTTTCTATATATAGGACCTTTTACTATTGTATTTTCATCTGGAGATCTTTGAATCTTTTGATCACTGGGAGGCTGGCCTCACGGCCATGCCTAGACCTTGTTCTTATGTATTTTCAACGGTGGAGTTTCTACACACCATAGATTAAGGTGTGGAGCTCTGCTGTACCTCGAGTATTAATGCAATTACTATTGTTCTTCTATTCAATTCCGCTTGTTCTTTGTCCAAGATATCACTTGTTCTTCAACTTGATGAATGTGATGATCCGTGACACTCATCATCATTCTCACTCATGAATAAAGTGACTGACAACCACTCTTGTTCTACAAGCATACGAGGCTCTAGTGAATATCTCTTGGATTCCTGATACACGATGCATGGTTGATCGCCTGACAACCGAGTGCTCGCCTGACAAACGAGCCAGCCATTCCGTGAGATCAGAGTCTTCGTGGTATAGGCAAGAACTGATGGCGGCATTCAAGAGAATCTGGAAGGTCTAACCTTGTCTGTGGTATTCTGAGTAGGATTCAATGATTGAATGACTGTGACGTGCTTCAAACTCCTGAAGGCGGGGCGTTAGTGACAGACGCAAAAGAATCACTGGATTCTATTCCGGCCTGATTGAGAACCGACAGATGGATAGCCGTGCCGTGACAGGGTGCGTTGAACATTTCCAATGAGAGGATGGGAGGTAGCCATTGACAACGGTGAAACCTTGCATAAGCTTGCCATGGAAAGGAGTAAGAAGGATTGGATGAAGACAGTAGGAAAGCAGAGAGACGGAAGGGAAAGCATCTTCATACGCTTATCTGAAGCTCTCACCAATGATATACATAAGTATCTCTATCTTTATCTTTATGTTTTATTCATCATCTATACCCATTTGAGTCTGCCTGACTGAGATTTACAAGGTGACCATAGCTTGCTTCATACCAACAATCTCCGTGGGATCGACCCTTACTCACGTAAGGTATTACTTGGACGACCCAGTGCACTTGCTGGTTAGTTGTGCACAGTTGTGTAGTGATCACAATTTCGCGCACCAAGTTTTTGGCGCCGTTGCCGGGGATTGTTCTGAGTATGGACAACTGACGGTTCATCTTGTTGCTTAGATTAGGTATATTTTTTCAGAGTTCTTGAGAATAAATTCTAGTGTTTCATGATGATCTGTTGAAGTCTGGCTGGCTGTGAAGCCATGTCTAATCTTATTGGACCGAGGTTTCAACTTATCATCACAAGAGCTTGTTGATTTCTATCAATCTTGCTATTGGAGCAATGATCTGCTAAGGCTTGGCTGGCCATTGGCCATGTCTAGTGTTTTGGACCGAAGCTTTCTTTGAAAGCTTGGCTGGCTGTGAAGCCATGTCTAATTCCTGGACCGGAGTCTTAGACTAACATTGCAATGATTCCTGGAATTCAAATTAAGAATTCTGAAACCTTTATTTTCTATTTTCATATAATTTTCGAAAAAGCACAAAAAAATTACAAAATCATAAAAAAACCAAAAATATTTTATGTTTCTTGTTTGAGTCTAGTGTCTAATCTTAAGTTTGGTGTCTTGCATGCATTGTTTATTTGATCTTGGTTCTATTTTCAAGTCAATAGTACAGGGAACTGAAGATTCAGAACATGCAGCAGAGGAATTACACAGAAAAAGCTGGGCGTTCAAAACGCCCAGTGAAGAAGGACAGACTGGCGTTTAAACGCCAGCCAAGGTACCTGGTTGGGCGTTTAACGCCCAAAAAGGTAGTGCATTGGGCGTTAAACGCCAGAATGTGCACCATTCTGGGCGTTTAACGCCAGGATGGCACAAGGGGGAGGATTTTGTTTTCAAAATCAATTTTTTTCAAGTTTTCAAAGTTTTTCAAAATCAAATCTTTTTCAAATCATATCTTTTCAATCAAATGTTTTCAAAATCAATTTCTTTCCTTTTTCAAAGATACTTACTAACAATTAATGATTTGATTGAACATTTTAAATATGTTGCCTTTTCTGTTGAGAAAGGTTTAATGTTTGAATCATATCTTTTCTTGTTAGGCAAGTCATTAATTTTTAAAATCAAATCTTTTTAAAATTGTTTTCAAAATCATATCTTTTCAATCATATTTTTTTAAAACCATAACTTTTCAATCATATCTTTTTAATCACATATTTTTCAAAATAGTTTTCAAATCATATCTTTTTGATTTCTAATTTCAAAAATCTTTTTTCAAAAATTACTTGATCTCTTTCTCACTCTTGATTTTCGAAAATTAATTAATTTTTTTTTAAAAAATGTTTTCAAAATATTTCACTTGATTTTCAAAAATTTCTTCCTCTCTTCCCACATCCTTCTATTTATGGAGTATCACTCCTTCTCAATGCACAATTCGAACTCTATCTAATTAAGTTCGAATTCTTCTACCTCTTCTTTCTATTTTTCTGTTCCTCTAACACCTCAAGGAATCTCTATACTGTGACATAGAGGATTCCATATTTTCTTGTTCTCTTCTCTTTCACATGAGCAGGAACAAAGACAAAAGCATTCTTGTTGAAGCTGACCCTGAACCTGAAAGGACCTTGAAGCGAAAACTAAGAGAAGCTAAAGCACAATTCTCTGTAGAGGACCTGACCGAATTCTTCAAAGAAGAAGAACACATGGCAGCCGAAAACAACAACAATGCAAGGAAGGTGCTGGGTGACTTTACTGCACCTACTCCCGACTTCTATGGGAGAAGCATCTCTATCCCTGCCATTGGAGCAAACAACTTTGAGCTTAAGCCTCAATTAGTTTCTCTAATGCAACAGAATTGCAAGTTCCATGGACTTCCATTGGAAGATCCTCATCAGTTCTTAGCTGAATTCTTGCAAATCTGTGACACTGTCAAGACTAATGGGGTTGACCCTGAGGTCTACAGACTTATGCTATTCCCTTTTGCTGTAAGAGACAGAGCTAGGACATGGTTGGACTCACAACCTAAAGAAAGCCTGGACTCATGGGAAAAGTTAGTCAATGCCTTCTTGGCAAAGTTCTTTCCACCTCAAAAATTGAGTAAGCTTAGAGTGGAAGTCCAAACCTTCAGACAGAAGGATGGAGAATCCCTCTATGAAGCTTGGGAAAGATACAAACAACTGATCAGAAAATGTCCATCTGACATGCTTTCTGAATGGAGCATCATAGGTATTTTCTATGATGGTCTCTCTGAACTGTCCAAGATGTCTTTGGATAGCTCTGCTGGAGGATCTCTTCATCTGAAGAAGACGCCTACAGAGGCTCAAGAACTAATTGAAATGGTTGCAAATAACCAATTCATGTACACTTCTGAAAGGAATCCTGTGAACAATGGGACTAATCAGAAGAAAGGAGTTCTTGAGATTGATACTCTGAATGCCATTCTGGCTCAGAATAAAATGTTGACTTAGCAAGTCAACTTGATTTCTCAAAGTCTGTCTGGAATGCAAAATGCACCAAACAGTACTAAGGATGCTTCATCTGAAGAAGAAGCTTATGATCCTGAGAACCCTTCAATGGAAGAGGTGAATTACCTAGGAGAACCCTATGGAAACACCTACAATTCTTCATGGAGAAATCACCCAAATTTCTCATGGAAAAATCAAGAGAGACCTCAACAAGGTTTCAACAATAATGGTGGAAGAAACAGGTTTAGCAATGGCAAGCCGTTTCCATTATCATCTCAGCAACAGACAGAGAATTCTAAGCAAAACCCCTCTGACTTAGCAACCATGGTCTCTGATCTAATCAAAACCACTCAAAGTTTCATAACTGAAACAAGATCCTCCATTAGGAATTTGGAGGCACAAGTGGGACAGCTGAGCAAGAAAGTTACTGAACTCCCTCCTAGTACTCTCCCAAGTAATACAGAAGAAAACCTAAAAGGAGAGTGCAAGGCCATCAACATGGCCGAATTTGGAGAGGAAGGAGAGGAAGTGAACGCCACTGAGGGAGACCTCAATGGGCGTGCACTGATCTCCACTGAGTTTCCCAATGAGGAACCATGGGAATCTGAGGCTCAAAATGAGACCATAGAGATTCCATTGGACTTACTTCTGCCTTTCATGAGCTCTGATGAGTATTCTTCCTCTGAAGAGGATGAGTATGTCACTGAAGAGCAAGTTGCTAAATACCTTGGAGCAATCATGAAGCTAAATGACAAGTTATTTGGAAATGAGACTTGGGAGGATGAACCTCCTTTGCTCACCAAAGAACTGGATGACTTGTCTAGGCAGAAATTACCTCAAAAGAGACAAGATCCTGGGAAGTTTTCCATACCTTGTACCATAGGCACCATGACCTTCAAGAAGGCTCTGTGTGACTTAGGGTCAAGTGTAAACCTCATGCCTCTCTCTGTAATGGAGAAGCTAGGGATCTTTGAGGTACAAGCTGCAAGAATCTCACTAGAGATGGCAGACAACTCAAGAAAACAAGCATATGGACTTGTAGAGGATGTTTTGGTAAAGATTGAAGACCATTACATCCCTGCTGATTTCATAGTCCTAGAGACTGGGAAGTGCATGGATGAAACCATCATCCTTGGCAGACCCTTCCTAGCCACAGCAAAGGCTGTGATTGATGTTGATGGAGGTGAACTGATCATTCAAGTGAATGAAGAATCCTTTGTGTTTAAGGCTCAAGGATACCCCTCTGTCACCATGGAGAGGAAGCATGAAGAGCTTCTCTCAAATCAGAGTCAAGCAGAGCCCCCACAGTCAAACTCTAAGTTTGGTGTTGGGAGGCCACAACCAAACTCTAAGTTTGGTGTTGAACCCCCACATTCAAACTCTAAGTTTAGTGCTGGGAGGTTCCAACATTGCTCTGAGAAAATGTGAGGCTCCATGAGAGCCCTCTGTCAAGCTACTGACATTAAAGAAGCGCTTGTTGGGAGGCAACCCAATGTTATATTTTATCTACTTTCTTTTGTTATTTTATGTTTTTTTTGTAGGTTGATGATCATAAGAAGTCACAAAACCAATTGAAAAAGCAAAAACAGAATGAAAAACAGGAAGAAAAACAGCACACCCTGGAGGAAGGACCTACTGGCGTTTAAACGCCAGTAAGGCTAGCAGTTGGGCGTTTAACGCCCAGTCTGGCACCATTCTGGGCGTTTAACGCCAGAAAGGGGCACCAGACTGGCGTTAAACGCCAGAAAAGGGCAAGAACCTGGCGTTAAACGCCAGAAATGGGCACCAGCCCGGCGTTTAACGCCAGATTTGGCACAAAACGTGTTTTTGCATGCCATTTGGTGCAGGGATGACTTTTCCTTGACACCTCAGGATCTGTGGACCCCACAGGATCCCCAACCAACCCCACCACTCCCTCTCTTCTTCTTCACCCATTCACCAATCACCCCAATACCTCTTCCCCAAAAACCCTTCACCTATCAAATCCCATCTTTCTCTTCACCACTCACATCCATCCTTCATAAAACCCCACCTACCTCACCCTTCAAATTCAAACCACTTTCCCTCCCAAACCACCATACATGACTGAACCATAAGCCCCTCCTCTCCTATATAAACCCTTCTCACCCCTTCATTTTCACACAACCTAAACACCACTTCTCCCCTCTTTGGCCGAACACAAAGCCATTCCCTTCTTCCTCATTTCTTCTTTCTACTCTCTTCTTTCTTCTTTTGCTCGAGGACGAGCAAACCTTTTAAGTTTGATGTGGTAAAAGCATTGCTTTTTGTTTTTCCATAACCATTTATGGCATCCAAGGCCGGAGAAACCTCTAGAAAGAGGAAAGGGAAGGCAAAAGCTTCCACCTCCGAGTCATGGGAGATGGAGAGATTCATCTCAAGGGTGCATCAAGACCACTTCTATGAAGTTGTGGCCTTGAAGAAGGTGATCCCCGAGGTCCCTTTTTCACTCAAAAAGAGTGAATATCCGGAGATCCGACATGAGATCCGAAGAAGAGGTTAGGAAGTTCTTACCAACCCCATTCAACAAGTCGGAATCTTAATGGTTCAAGAGTTCTATGCCAATGCATGGATCACCAAGAACCATGATCAAAGTGTGAACCCGGATCCAAAGAATTGGCTTACTATGGTTCGGGGGAAATACTTGGATTTTAGCCCGGAAAATGTAAGGTTGGCATTCAACTTGCCCATGATGCAAGGAGATGAACATCCTTACACTAGAAGGGTCAATTTTGATCAAAGGTTGGACCAAGTCCTCACTGATATTTGTGAAGAGGGCGCCCAATGGAAGAGAGATTCAAGAGGGAAGCCGGTTCAATTAAGAAGGCATGACCTCAAACCCGTGGCTAGAGGATGGTTGGAGTTTATCCAACGCTCAATCATTCCCACTAGCAACCGGTCCGAAATTACTCTAGACCGGGCCATCATGATCCATAGCATCATGATTGGAGAAGAAGTAGAAGTTCATGAGGTTATAGCCCAAGAACTCTATAAGGTGGCGGACAAGTCCTCTACCTTGGCAAGGTTAGCCTTTCCTCACCTCATTTGTCACCTCTGTTATTCAGTTGGAGTGGACATAGAAGGAGACATCCTCATTGATGAGGACAAGCCCATCACTAAGAAAAGGATGGAGCAAACAAGAGACCCCTCTCATCATGAGATCCCTGAGATGCCTCAAGGGATGCACTTTCCTCCACAAGACTATTGGGAGCAACTAAACACCTCCCTAGGAGAATTGAGTTCCAACATGGGACAACTAAGGGTGGAGCACCAAGAACATTCCATCCTCCTCCATGAAATTAGAGAAGATCAAAGAATCATGAGAGAGGAGCAACAAAAACAAGGAAGAGATATTGAGGAGCTCAAGCACTCCATAGGATCTTCAAGAGGAAGAACAAGCCGCCATCACTAAGGTGGACCCGTTCTTTAATCTCCTTGTTCTTTATTTTCTTGTTTTTCGAAAATTTATGCTTTATGTTTGTCCATGTTTGTGTCTTATGATCATTAGTATCTTAGTGTCTATGCCTTAAAGTTATGAATGTCCTATGAATCCATCACCTTTCTTAAATAAACAATGTTCTTAATTGAAAAAGAGAAGAATTGCATGAATTTTGAATTTTATAACAGATTGATTATTTTGATGTGGTGGCAACACTTTTGTTTTCTGAATGTATGCTTAAACAGTGCATATGTCTTTTGAATTTGTGGTTCATGAATGTTGGCTCTTGAAAGAATGATGAAAAAGGAGACATGTTACTGAGGATCTGAAAAATCATAAAAATGATTCTTGAAGCAAGAAAAAGCAGTGAATACAAAAAAAAAAGCAAAAAAAAAAAAAAAGAGAAAAAGAAAAAGAAAGAAAAAAAGAAAGAAATAAAGTTGTGATTCAAGGCAAAAAGAGTGTGCTTAAGAACCCTGGACACCTCTAATTGGGGACTTTAGCAAAGCTAAGTCACAATCTGAAAAGGTTCACCCAATTATGTGTCTGTGGCATGTATGTATCCGGTGGTAATACTGGAAGACAGAGTGCTTTGGGCCACAGCCAAGACTCAATAAGTAGCTGTGTTCAAGAATCATCATACTTAACTAGGAGAATCAATGACACTATCTGGATTCTGAGTTCCTAAAGAAGCCAATCATTCTGAATTTCAAAGGATAGAGTGAGATGCCAAAACTGTCCAGAGGCAAAAAGCTAAAAGACCCGCTCATCTAATTAATACTGATCTTCACAGATGTTTTTGGAATTCATTGCATATTCTCTTCTTTTTATCTTATTTGATTTTCAGTTGCTTGGGGACAAGCAACAATTTAAGTTTGGTGTTGTGATGAGCGGATAATTTGTACGCTTTTTGGCATTGTTTTTAGTATGTTTTTAGTAGTTTGAGTTGAGTTTTTAGTATATTTTTTAGTTTTTAGTTAAAATTCACTTTTCTGGACTTTACTATGAGTTTGTGTGTTTTTCTGTGATTTCAGGTATTTTCTGGCTGAAATTGAGGGACCTGAGCAAAAATCTAATCCAGAGACTGAAAAGGACTGCAGATGCTGTTGGATTCTGACCTCCCTGCACTCGAAGTGGATTTTCAGGAGCTACAGAAGCCCAATTGGCGCGCTCTCAACGGCGTTGGAAAGTAGACATCCTGGGCTTTCCAGCAATATATGATAGTCCATACTTTGCCCAAGATTTGATGGCCCAAACCGGCGTTCAAAGTCACCTCAAGAAATTCCAGCGTTAAACGCCGGAACTGGCACCTAAATGGGAGTTAAACGCCCAAACTGGCATAAAAGCTGGCGTTTAACTCCAAGACAAGTCTCTACACGAAAATGCTTCATTGCTCAAGCCCAAGCACACACCAAGTGGGCCCGGAAGTGGATTTTTATGTCATTTACTCATCTTTGTACACCTTAGGCTACTAGTTTTCTATATATAGGACCTTTTACTATTGTATTTTCATCTGGAGATCTTTGAATCTTTTGATCACTGGGAGGCTGGCCTCACGGCCATGCTTAGACCTTGTTCTTATGTATTTTCAACGGTGGAGTTTCTACACACCATAGATTAAGGTGTGGAGCTCTGCTGTACCTCGAGTATTAATGCAATTACTATTGTTCTTCTATTCAATTCCGCTTGTTCTTTGTCCAAGATATCACTTGTTCTTCAACTTGATGAATGTGATGATCCGTGACACTCATCATCATTCTCACTCATGAACAAAGTGACTGACAACCACTCTTGTTCTACAAGCATACGAGGCTCTAGTGAATATCTCTTGGATTCCTGATACACGATGCATGGTTGATCGCCTGACAACCGAGTGCTCGCCTGACAAACGAGCCAGCCATTCCGTGAGATCAGAGTCTTCGTGGTATAGGCAAGAACTGATGGCGGCATTCAAGAGAATCCGGAAGGTCTAACCTTGTCTGTGGTATTCTGAGTAGGATTCAATGATTGAATGACTGTGACGTGCTTCAAACTCCTGAAGGCGGGGCGTTAGTGACAGACGCAAAAGAATCACTGGATTCTATTCCGGCCTGATTGAGAACCGACAGATGGATAGCCGTGCCGTGACAGGGTGCGTTGAACATTTCCAATGAGAGGATGGGGGTAGCCATTGACAACGGTGAAACCCTTGCTAAGCTTGCCATGGAAAGGAGTAAGAAGGATTGGATGAAGACAGTAGGAAAGCAGAGAGACGGAAGGGAAAGCATCTTCATACGCTTATCTGAAGCTCTCACCAATGATATACATAAGTATCTCTATCTTTATCTTTATGTTTTATTCATCATCTATACCCATTTGAGTCTGCCTGACTGAGATTTACAAGGTGACCATAGCTTGCTTCATACCAACAATCTCCGTGGGATCGACCCTTACTCACGTAAGGTATTACTTGGACGACCCAGTGCACTTGCTGGTTAGTTGTGCAAAGTTGTGTGGTGATCACAATTTCGCGCACCAATATCCTGACTAAGAGTTACAAGATAACCATAGCTTGCTTCAAGCCGACAATCTCCATGGGATCGACCCTTACTCACGTAAGGTATTACTTGGACGACCCAGTGCACTTGCTGGTTAGTTGTGCGGAATTGCAAACGTGTGATTGCAAATTTGTGCACCAAGTTTTTGGCGCCGTTGCCGGGGATTGTTCGAGTTTGGATAACTGACGGTTTATCTTGTTGCTTAGATTAGGACTGTTTTAATTTTGTTGGTTTAGAGTCTTTTATTTGAGTTTAGTTTCATATTCTAAGTTTGGTGTCAATTGCATGCTTTTGTTTTCTTTTAATTTTTCGAATTTGCATGTTCTTAGTCCTTTCTTGATCTCTAAAAATTTTAAGTTTGGTGTCATTTTGTTGTTTTTCTCTTTCCTCATATTCAAAAAATCAAATCTTTTTCAAAATAATTTTCAATCATATCTTTTCAATTGCTAATTCCAAAATCTTTTTAATTAATTAATTGATTTAGTTTTCAATTTGCTTTGATCTTATTTTCTTTTAGTTTTCGAAATTTGATTTTATTTTCCATTTTTTTTATTTTATTATCTTCGGTCAAATAAAAAAAAATATTATACTTTACTTGTGAATCCATATCATATTCCCTTTCTCCATCATGGACCTAAGTGGAATTGAGCAGTCCAGAAGGACTCTGGGGTCATATGCTAACCCCATTACAGCTGCATATGGGAGTAGCATCTATATACCTCCCATTAAAGCAAGCAGCTTTGAGCTAAATCCTCAACTCATTATCATGGTGCAGCAAAATTGCCAGTATTCCGGTCTTCCACAAGAAGAACCTATTGAGTTTCTGGCACAATTCTTACAAATTGCTGACACAGTACGTGATAAAGAGGTGGATCAGGATGTCTACAGACTATTACTATTTCCATTTGCTGTAAAAGATCAAGCTAAGAGGTGGTTGAATAACCAACCTACAGCAAGCATAAAGACATGGAGACAGTTATCAGACAAATTCCTGAATCAATTTTACCCTCCAAAAAGGATGACACAGCTAAGGCTGGACATTCAAGACTTTAAACAAGAGGATAATGAATCCCTTTATAATGCCTGTGAGAGGTATAGAGGTATGCTAAGAAAATGCCCCTCTAAAATGTTTTCATAGTGGGTACAGTTAGACATCTTCTACTATGGGCTTACAGAAAAAGCTCAGATGTCTCTAGACCACTCAGTTGGTGGATCTATACATATAAGGAAGACGATTAAAGAGGCTCAAGAACTCATAGATACTGTTGCTAAAAATCAACATTTGTACTCTAGCAGTGAGCTCTCTACAAAAGAAGAAGCTATGGCAGTAGCTAATGATCCTAATCCTCAAGAGTAGATTGTTGAGCTTAATCAGCAATTACTCCTGATGACAAAACAGTTGGCAGAATTTAAAGAGATGCTTCAAGAAACTAAAATTGCCAACAAGAACATAGAATCACAGTTGAATCATACAAAACAGCAGTTATCTAAACAGATAACAGAAGAATGCCAAGCAGTTCAACTGAGGAGTGGGAAGACATTGAATAACACTGCTCAAAGTAGCAAAAAGCCAAGAAAGAAACAATTGACAGAGGATAACCAAACCACTGCCTAAAATCCCTCTGAGGACAGTAAGAGCCCAGAGAGGAATACTCCTGGCGTTCAAACGCCAGAAAGGGGGGAAAGGCTGGCGTTAAACGCCCATTCCTTGCCCAGTTCTGGCGTTCAAACGCCAGAAAAGGGGGAAAAATTGGCGTTAAACGCCCATTCCTCACCCAATCCTGGCGTTCAAACGCCAATGAGGAATCAGACACCTGAGAGTGCTGATAGTAACCCCTCTAAAAAGGCTTCTCCAACCACCTCTGTAAGGAATAAACCTGCAGCAACTAAGGTTGAACAATATAAAGCCAAGATGCCTTATCCTCAGAAACTCCGCCAAGCAGAACAGGATAAGCAATTTGCCCGCTTTACAGACTATCTAAGGACTCTTGAAATAAAGATTCCGTTTGCAAAGGCACTTGAGCAAATACCTTCTTATGCTAAGTTCATGAAAGAGATCTTAAGTCATAAGAAGGATTGGAGAGAAACTGAAAAAGTGTTTCTCACTGAAGAATGCAGTGCAGTCATTTTGAAAAGCTTACCAGAAAAGCTTCAAGATCCAGGAAGCTTTATGATACCAAGACAGCCCTGTGTGACCTTGGATCAAGTATCAATCTAATACCTGCATCCACCATCAGAAAGCTTGGGTTGACTGAAGAAGTCAAACCAACCCGGATATGTCTCCAACTTGCTGATGGCTCCATTAAATATCCATCAGGCATAATTGAGGACATGATTGTTAAGGTTGGGCCATTCGCCTTTCCAACTGTCTTTGTAGTGCTGGAAATGGAGGAGCACAAGAGTGCAACTCTCATTCCAGGAAGACCTTTCTGTTCATACCCTGACCGAGCTCCCCAAACTCGGTAAGTTCATAGAAGGTCCGACCTCGTCCCAAAGCCCACGCCCGAGGTCGGACCTCGGACAAATAAGTTAAGAAGGCCCATCAAAAGGAACGAAGCCCAAAAACCTAAAGGCCCAAACGGCCTAGGAAAGGCGGTTCCACGAAGATAGGGATAAAACCCCCAAAAGATAAGATAAGATAAGAATATCTTATCCAGGGAAGATCACGGCCAACTACTATAAATACACTGGAGCACCCAGGTATAACATACATTCTACATTCTACACATATCTGCTTGGACCCATGCTAACTTAAGCATCGGAGTGTCATTGCAGGTACAACCACCCGCCGCTCAGCGCATCAAGCTCGGGTCACGGAACCCCCACCTCGGGTCTCGCCAAGACGACCGAGCTACACGTTTCAGGTAACCCTCGGAACATTGGCGCCGTTGCCGGGGAGCGTGGAAGTTATCCCTTTACCATGGCGGACGACCCTCTCAACAATACATCAGAACAAGAGGAGGAAGTTGACACCGGCGAACGACCGGACAGCCCTCTATCACCACGCACTCCAGGAGGAAACAAACAGAATCGCCCAAGTACATCACTCCCAAACAAAGATCCACAAAATCCCGAAAGAGAAAAGAGCTCGGAAATTCTAGAAGCAGTCCAGGCACAACAAAACCGACTGAAACAACTCGAAGAGGACATAAAGAAGCAAAAAGAAACCGAACAAGATCTGAGAAGGGAGGCTCGCAAGCGCAGAGAATTAGAAGAGAAACTACGGAAAATAGAGGCCAACCTGAAAGATCGAACAGAACGCGACACCACCCCCGAAGGCAAACATGATCCCTTCACAAAAGAGATCATGAAGGAAAAGGTACCGCGAAACTTTAAACCACCCGATATGGATCTCTACGACGGCACCACCGATCCAAGCCACCACCTCAGCAACTTCAGAAGCAGAATGTACCTAGTCGATGCCTCCGACGCGATTCGGTGCAAAGCCTTCCCCACCACTCTCACCAAGTCAGCCATGAGGTGGTTCGACAACCTGCCACCGAGATCAATCACCAGCTTCGAAGACCTAACTAAGAAATTCCTAACAAGGTTCTCCATTCAAAAGGACAAGGCAAAACATGCCCCCAGTCTACTCGGGATCAAACAAGGTAACCAAGAAACTCTCCGAGAATACATGGAGCGATTCAACAAAGCCTGCCTGGACATACAACACGTGCCCACTGAAGCAGCTATCATGGGATTGGCAAACGGCCTAAAGGAAGGACCGTTTAGCCAATCCCTCTCCAAACGATACCCGACCTCCCTATACGAGGTGCAGGAGCGGGCAGAAAAATATATCAATATGGAGGAAACCTCCCAGCTAAGAGACTCTTCTAGGAAGGAATCAACCTACCCACTCCGAGATCGAGATCGAGAACAGAAGAAGAAAGAAGAACCCAACTCAGACAAGCCCCGGAAGTACCACAACTATACCCCCCTCCGAGTCTCCCTGGTAGACATCTACAGAGAAGTATGCCACACCGAAAAGATCCCACCACCCCGACCTCTAAAACACAAAAGAGCGGGGAGAGATCGGTCCGAATACTGCGAATATCACAAGCTCTACGGTCATTCTACCAACGACTGCCACGACCTAAAGAATGTCATAGAAAAGCTAGCCAGAGAAGGAAAGCTCGACAGATACATAGCAGAGAAAGGAAAGATACCAGGAAGAGAAGACGAGGAGACAATGAAGGTCGGGCCGAACAAGTCCCGCGAACCCCTGAAAGACACGTTCACATGATAAATGGAGGTTTCGCAGGCGGAGGAACATCCAGATCCTCGCGAAAAAGACACCTCAAAGAAATCTATCATGTCCGAGAAGACAGTTCCCTGCCCGAGTTACCCACTATCTCATTTACCCGAGAGGATGCTCAAGGGATAATACCCGGGCACGACGATCCAATGGTGATCACCGTTATTCTAGTAAACGCCAACTTACATCGGACCCTGATTGACCAGGGAAGCTCAGCAGATATCCTGTTCAAAGCGGCCTTCGACAAACTCGGACTTGAGGAAAAAGAGCTAAAAGCCTATCCCACCGACCTATTTGGGCTAGGGGACACCCCGATCCATCCCTTAGGATACATCTCGCTACACACTACCTTTGGAAGAGGCGAGCAATCTAAAACATTAAGCATCGACTACATTGTAGTCGACGTCACTTCAGCGTACAATGCCCTCATTGGGCGACCAACCTTAAACAGACTGGCAGCTATAGTCTCGACCCCACACCTCTGTATGAAGTTCCCTACCACAAAAGGAATCGCTACCCTAAAGGGCGACCAAAAGCTAGCACGGCGATGCTACAACGAAAGCCTAAGCCTAAAAGGGAAAGAGATCAACACGATAGAGCTCGGACGAGTTCAAGCCCGAGAAGATCTTCGGCCACAACCAGAGGGAGAACCGAAAAAGTCCAGATTGGGAGCACACCTGAAAAAATAACAAACATAGGGCAAATCTCGAGGCAGGCCTAAAAGAGGAACTCCTAAACCTCTTAAGGGAAAATTCCGACCTCTTCGCCTGGAAAGCCTCTGACATGCCAGGCATAAACCCCGATCTGATGTGCCACAAGCTATCAGTGTACCCGGGATCCCGACCTGTCCAACAAAGACGCAGGAAGCTCGGGCCCGAACGCATGCAAGCAATAGAAGAACAAGTACAAGCACTACTAGATGCAGGGTTCATTAGGGAAGTAAAATACCCCCTATGGCTCGCAAACGTGGTCCTAGTAAAAAAGCCCAATGGAAAATGGAGGATGTGCGTCGACTACACGGATCTCAACAAAGCCTGCCCCAAAGATCCATATCCGCTACCAAACATCGACGCCTTAGTAGACGCTGCCTCAGGCTATAGATATCTCTCCTTCATGGACGCATACTCGGGATACAACCAAATCCCGATGTATGGACCTGACCAAGAAAAGACCTCGTTCATAACCCCAAGGGCAAACTACTGCTACGTAGTAATGCCCTTCGGGCTGAAGAACGCAGGAGCAACCTACCAGAGGCTAATGAACAAAGTGTTCTCAGAGCACATCGGACTACAACTGGAGGTGTACGTCGACGACATGCTGGTAAAGACACAAGAAGACAACTTGCTGACCGACCTCACCAGTGTCTTCGGCACCCTCAGAAAACACAACATGAGACTTAACCCGACAAAGTGCACCTTCGCCGCAGAAGCCGGAAAGTTCTTAGGCTTCATGCTGACTCAAAGGGGCATCGAAGCAAACCCGGACAAATGCCAAGCAATACTCAATATGAAGAGTCCGACGTGTGTCAAAGAAGTACAACAACTGAACGGAAGGCTGGCCGCCCTGTCAAGATTCTTGGCAGGATCAGCAATAAAGTCACTACCTCTCTACTCACTCCTAAAGAAAGGGAAACCCTTCTCATGGACCCCGGAGTGCGAAAAAGCCTTTCAAGAATTCAAGGGATTCCTCGGGCAGCCACCGATCCTAACCCGACCTTTAAAAGGAGAAGAGCTCGTGCTATACCTCTCGGTCGGACATCGAGCAATCGCTTCAGCATTAATACGAGAAAATGACCAAGGACAACACCCCATATACTTTGTAAGCAAAGCACTACAAGGGGCCGAATTAAACTATCAGAAAATAGAAAAATTCGCCTACGCCCTAGTATTCACAGCTCGGAGGCTCCGTCCCTACTTTCAAGCCCACACCATCAAAGTCCGGACAAACCAACCCATGAGACACATCCTACAAAAAACAGACCTGGCAGGACGAATCCTACAATGGGCGGTGGAACTGTCCGAGTTCGACCTCCACTATGAAGCCCGGACTGCGATAAAATCTCAGTATCTAGCCGACTTCGTCGCGGAATACACTGAGACCCCTGGAACCCCACTCTCATGGAACCTGTACGTTGACGGGTCCTCAAACAAAACAGGAAGTGGAGCAGGGGTTATTCTCGAAAGCGACCAAGGAACGCGGATAGAACTATCCCTAAAATTCGAGTTCCAGGCTTCGAACAACCAAGCCGAATACGAGGCCCTATTAGCAGGCCTAAAACTAGCCGAAGAGGTCGGAGCCCAGAAAATCACAATCTTCAGCGACTCCCAGGTCGTCACATCACAAGTCAGTGGAAGCTACCAAGCCAAAGACCCGACTATGAAGAAATACCTGGACCAAACACAGGCACAATTACGCCACTTTTCAGAAATACAGATCCAGCACATACCTCGGGAACAAAATGCCCGGGCAGACGCCCTCTCAAAGCTTGCCAGCACCAAGCCCGGAGGCAACAACAGAAGTCTCCTCCAGGAAACCTTACAATCTCCCTCCGTGCTAAGAGGGGAAGAAACGCTAAACATATCCGACCAACAGCAAGGATGGATGACCCCCATACTCAGCTACCTGAAGTCGGGAACTCTCCCCCGAAAGAAAGGAAGCTAAAGACTCACGAAAGACGCCCAGAATTATACACTAATTCACGACGTGTTATACAGAAGAGGATTCGCAAACCCCCTCCTTAGGTGCGTCCCGACCTCAGAAACGAAGAGCGTCCTCGAAGAAGTCCACGAAGGCATGTGTGGGAACCATCTCGGAGCTCGGGCACTATCCAAAAAAGTAGTCAGAGCCGGGTTCTACTGGCCGACCTTGCAAAGAGACGCAACAGAGTTTGTGAAAATATGCCCCCCCTGCCAAAAACACGCCAATTTTCACAAGGCACCACCCGAAGACCTTATCAGCATCACTGCACCATGGCCCTTCGCAAAATGGGGACTCGACCTACTCGGCCCGTTCCCACAAGGACCGGGGCAAGTCAAATACCTCATAGTAGGGGTCGACTACTTCACGAAGTGGATCGAAGCTGAACCCTTAGCCACCATTACGGCTCAGAAAAGCCACAAATTCCTATACAAAAACATTGTCACAAGGTTCGGAGTCCCCTACTCCATCACAACAGACAATGGAACACAATTCACGGACACAAGTTTTCAGAAATTGGTGGCCGAACTAAAAATCAAACAGCAATTCACATCAGTCGAGCACCCACAAGCCAATGGGCAAGCAGAAGCTGCAAATAAATCATCTTGGCCGGGTTAAAACGCAGACTCCAAGAGACCAAAGGGGCATGGGCCGAAGAGCTCCCCCAGGTGCTATGGGCATATCGGACAACCCCACACTCTACAACGGGAGAATCGCCATTCCGACTAGCTTACGGAATGGAGGCAATGATTCCTATCGAAATAGAGGAAGGGTCACCTAGAACCGTCTTCTACAACGAAAAAGATAACCCGCAGGCACAAAGGGAAGAACTCGACCTCCTCCCCGAGGTCCGAGAAAGAGCTCGGATTCGAGAAGAAGCCTTAAAACGACGAACGGCCCTCAGATACAATCAGAAAGTAATAAAGCGAAGCTTCTCCACTCACGACCTAATTCTAATCCGAAACGACATCGGAACACAAAAGTCGGGAGAAGGAAAGCTAGCCGCAAACTGGAAAGGACCCTACAAAGTAACAGAAGTCTTAGGAACAGGCTATTACAAGATATCCGACCTAGAAGGCAATGAGCTGCCCAGGGCCTGGCACGCCTGTAATCTAAGACGGTACTACAGCTAGAAAAATTTGACCCGAGGTGTACTCTTTTTCCCTACAAGGGTTTTTTAATGAGACACTCGGTCAAGTAAGGCACCCGACCCAGTCAAGGGTAAACACTCTGCAAATATTCTTTCTTTTTAATACTAATCAAATTTCTCTATTTTCTCTTCCTCATGATGAAGCAAATCCTAGAAAGTACCCCACCAAGGCGCATTAATTTATGCTCGGCAAAACGCAAAAAATCATTTGCCAAGAGACCATAAGAGGTCGGCAAAGATAAAGCGACGAGGTTCAAATTAATGTGAGAAGTTATAAAGTAACTCTGAAATGGCTCGAAAAGCCAAATAAAAAAGAGGTTACAAAAATAACTTAAAAAGGCCGACCAAACGACGAAGTCGGACCCAACAAAGGGAAAAGTTATGAAGTAACTCTAAAATGGCTCAAAAAGCCAAATAAAAAGGGATTACAGAAATAACTCAGAAGAACCGACCAACGACAAAGTCGGACCTAACAAAAAGGAGGTACTCGAGCGCCCGATGTCTGAGAAAAAGCTCGGCCCAAGAAAGAAGCCTTAAAACGGCAAAAACCAGGATTTCGAAAAACGCTTACTAAAAAGTTGTTAATCGAAAAGCAACTAAAAAGTACAAGCGAAAACAACGAAATCGAAAGAAGTTTCAAAACGCTAGCTAAAAAGTTGTTAATCGAAAACAACTAAAAAGCACAAAAGCAAAAGTAAGAAGTCAAAACGCTAGCTAAAAAGTTGTTAAATCGAAAACAACTAAAAAGCACAAAAGCGAAAGTAAGAAGTCAAAACGCTAGCCAAAAAGTTGTTAATCGAAAATAACTAAAAAGCACAAAAGCGAAAACAAGAAGTCAAAACGCTAGCTAAAAAGTCGTTATCCGAAAACGACTAAAAAGCACAAAAGCGGAAACAAAAAGTCAAGCGCGAACAAAAAACACCACGTAATAAAGTTACTACAAGTAGCTAAATAAAACAAAAGGTGTCCAAAGCGTTCAACAGAAACCATCCAAAAAACAAAAGGGCCCACAGGTCGGGCAAAACACCAAGAAGTACAAGATTACAAAGGATCGAGGCCCTTTCCGGACTCCACATCGACAGCAGGCTGAAACATAGATATCGGGACTGCATCGACGGCAACGTCATCCCGGTTTGAAACCTCCACACCAGATCTATCCTCAGCCAAAAGTGAAGTCGGGTTCACAACCGGAACCTCGGGTCGGACACCGGAACCTCATCCTCGGCAGGAGCAGGAACAATCTTTCCCTCCACAACAATGTTTTCCGTACTGAATAAGCTCAGATCCAGGTCGGGAGCAAGAACCCGGACCTGATCCCTCAAATTCACAAACATAGCATCCATACCCTTGGCCACATTATCTTCCAGCTCGTAAAAATCATCCCGAGCAGACTGTAACCTCTCCTTCGTCTCCACAAGCTCGGCATACAGCTTAGTATAGTTCTCCGTCGCCACCCTCGCCATCTCCTCAGATGTCTTCGCCGCCGCCACGGCCGCGGTGGCCCTAACTTTTTCTTCCTCCAAAGAGGCTTCCAGCTCAGTAATCCTGGCAGCCTTCAGTTGACTAATCTTATCAAGCTCAGACCGTGCCTCCTCAAGTCGGGAGCTGGTCGCCCCAAGGGGAGCTTTCTTGAACTCCCGAGCAATAGCAGCATGAAGACTAGCCATCCGGACACAGCTCCGCGCCATATACTGAAAGTGATGCTCCATAGACGCATCATCAGTAGAAATAAAGGTCTGGGGGAGAATGTGCTGCTCAACCCAACCAAGAGCGTCAAAATCCTTATCATTGAAACCGGCAAGCTCTTGAGAGGTCTTCTGTTTCTTGGGGGGAGGACCCGAGGTCGAAGACGGGGAAAGGTGACCGGGTCCGGAGGTCGGAGGATCCTGAGTTATAGCTCGGAACTGAGGAGTCGGAATGGTCTTCGACCGAGTCTGAACACCCACGGTAGTCTTCTGCGGAGAAGATCGGGCAGAAGCCTCAGCCTCGATATTCCGAGCAGCCGCAGACTTCTTCGACCGACGAAGAAACTTCATGGAATCCGCCTGAGAAGACATCTCTGCAGAAAACAAAAAGAAAGGGATTATCACAAATAGGAATTCCACCAAAACAGGCAAAATACTAAAAGGATGAAGCTCGGAGAGGTCGGGAACTACCTAACTCGGAACGGAGAAGGCTTGGATCTCCCAACATTTTCTTCGTATCCAAGTGAGGTGCCCGACCCCATAAACTGCTCAACACACCCGCAAAAGCCTGCTCTACCTCATCTAGACTCTCAAAGGTATACTTAACCGACACTACATTCTCCTGCCAACAAAGAGGAAAAGAAGGCTCCCCACTCTCATCTAGAAAGAAAGGTCGGACATCTCCGGCAGCCCGGACCTTGAAATAGTAGTTCTTGAAATCATGAAACGACTCATCATACAAGGTACAAAACTTCTTTCCCTGGTTAGCCCTAAAAGAGACCCAAGACACCTTCCCAGCACCCGACCCCGGCTTCGTCAACGCGAACAGATAGGAAAAAAGAGAAACAGAAGGGGAGACGCCCAAAAACTGACACAAAAGTTGAAACAGCTTTAAAAACGCCCAAGAATTCGGATGGAGTTGCGTAGGGGCAAGGTTACAAGACCAAAGGACCTCGGACTCCAAGTCGGTAAAAGGAAGTCGTACACCAAGCTTAGAGAAAAACAATCGTAAGCATAAAAGAATAGCTTCTCGGAACTTTCCAAAGGCGGGAAGCACACTCTCTCCTCGGACTCTGGGGCTACTAGCTCATAATCCCGCTCAGACTCCCTGTTCTCACAAATACTACACTCCCTACGGAACCTAACTAGATACTCAGAATCTACAACAGAAGGGACCCTTAGAGGAACAGGATCTACCCAACCAAGACCACTCGGAATCTTGGTCGACATTGCTTGAAACACCTTTCGAGACATAAAAAATCTTGCCTACAAAGAAGAGTACAACAGCAAGCCAAAAATCACATAAGTAGGCAGACAGCAAAAAACTCGTTCAGCAGAAACAAAAAAAACGAAAGTTCTTTTTAGAAGAAAAAATGCAGTAAACCCGAAATCAGAGTACCAAGAGAAAAGAGCCCCCCCCACATACAAACAAACCAAAGCAATGGCGGCGCCTCTTTTCGGGGCAACCCAGGCATAGAGAAAAAGAAACGAGAACAAACCTGGAAAGAAAGAGGACGACAAGTTCCGACAGCAAAGAGAAACAGGCGGCGCAGAAGAAACCCCGGAAAAAACGCACAGAAAGAGTCGGAGAAGAAGAACAAAAGAGAAAAAAGGAGCGGTGCTCGAAGGAGAGATGGCGAAAACTCAGAAAACGGAAAAAGGAACAGAATAAAACGAAGAAAATGAGGAAAGGGGCAAATAAATAATGCCTTCACAGAGCCCGAACGGAAATCGAGGAGAAACGGTAAAAAGCAATAAATGCTGAAACGGCCATTTTCAAATTTTGAAAAAACTACTATGCCCGAGCTCGACCCCTCAAGAAAGGACGAACTCGGGCAGGGGCACTGTTCATACCCTGACCGAGCTCCCCAAACTCGGTAAGTTCATAGAAGGTCCGACCTCGTCCCAAAGCCCACGCCCGAGGTCGGACCTCGGACAAATAAGTTAAGAAGGCCCATCAAAAGGAACGAAGCCCAAAAACCTAAAGGCCCAAACGGCCTAGGAAAGGCGGTTCCACGAAGATAGGGATAAAACCCCCAAAAGATAAGATAAGATAAGAATATCTTATCCAGGGAAGATCACGGCCAACTACTATAAATACACTGGAGCACCCAGGTATAACATACATTCTACATTCTACACATATCTGCTTGGACCCATGCTAACTTAAGCATCGGAGTGTCATTGCAGGTACAACCACCCGCCGCTCAGCGCATCAAGCTCGGGTCACGGAACCCCCACCTCGGGTCTCGCCAAGACGACCGAGCTACACGTTTCAGGTAACCCTCGGAACACTTTCCTAGCAACTGGACGAACTCTTATTGATGTACAAAAAAGGGGAAGTAACCCTGAGAGTCAATGAGGATGGGTTCAAGTTAAATGCTGTCAAAGCTATGCAGCATCCAGACACATCAAATGACTGCATGAGCACTGATATTATTGACTCTTTGGTGGAAGAGATCAATATGGCTGAAAGTCTAGAATCAGAGCTAGAGGACATCTTCAAGGATGTTCAGCCTAATCAGGAGGAACCAGAGGAAATAAAAGAATTTTTGAAAATTCCTCAGGAAAAGGATAAGCCTCCCAAACCTGAGCTCAAACCACTACCACCATCCCTGAAATATGCATTTCTGGGAGAGGGTGACACTTTTCTAGTGATCATAAGCTCTGTTTTAAATTCACAGGAAGAGGAAGCACTAATTCAAGTGCTAAGGACACACAAGACAGCTCTTGGATGGTCCATAAGTGATCTTAAGGGCATTAGCCCAGCAAGATGCATGCAAAAGATCCTATTGGAGGATGATGCCAAACCAGTGGTTCAACCACAAAGGCGGCTAAATCTTGCCATGAAGGAGGTGGTGCAGAAAGAGGTCACTAAATTACTAGAGGCTAGAATTATTTATCCTATTTCTGATAGCCCCTGGGTAAGCCTGTCCAAGTTGTCCCCAAGAAGGGAGGCATGACAGTGGTTCATAATGAAAAGAATGAACTGGTTCCTACAAGAACAGTTACAGGGTGGCGTATGTGTATTGACTACAGAAGGCTCAATATAGCCACCAAAAAGGATCATTTTCCTTTACCATTCATAGACCAAATGCTAGAAAGACTAGCTGGTCATGATTATTACTGCCTTTTGGATGGCTATTCAGGTTACAACCAAATTGCAGTAGATCCTCAGGACCAAGAGAAAACAGCATTCACTTGCCCTTCTGGCGTGTTTGCCTACAGAAGGATGCCTTTTGGTCTGTGTAATGCACCTGCAACTTTTCAGAGATGCATGCTATCCATCTTCTCTGATATGGTGGAGAAGTTCCTGGAAGTCTTCATGGATGATTTCTCAGTATATGGAGACTCATTCATCTCCTGTCTTAACCATCTAACACTTATCCTGAAAAGGTGCTAAGAGACTAACCTGGTCTTAATCTGGGAGAAATGTCACTTTATGGTGACTGAAGGAATTGTCCTTGGGCACAAAATTTCAAGCAAGGGAATAGAGGTGGATCAAGCAAAGGTAGAGGTAATTAAAAAATTACCACCACATGCCAATGTTAAGGCAATCAGAAGCTTTCTGGGGCATGCAGGATTCTACAGAAGGTTTATAAAGGATTTTTCAAAAATTGCAAAACCTCTAAGCAACCTGCTAGCTACTGACACACCATTTGTGTTTGACACACAGTGTCTGCAGGCATTTGAGACCCTGAAAGCCAAGCTAGTCACAACTCCAGTCATCTCTGCACCAGACTGGACATTGCCATTCAAACTAATGTGTGATGCCAGTGACCATGCCATTGGTGCAGTGTTGGGACAGAGGCATAACAAACTTCTGCACGTGCAGAATAATAAATGACGTGCAGAAGTTTGTTATGCCTCTGTCCCAACACTGCACCAATGGCATGGTCACTGGCATCACACATTAGTTTGAATGGCAATGTCCAGTCTGGTGCAGAGATGACTGGAGTTGTGACTAGCTTGGCTTTCAGGGTCTCAAATGCCTGCAGACACTGTGTGTCAAACACAAATGGTGTGTCAGTAGCTAGCAGGTTGCTTAGAGGTTTTGCAATTTTTGAAAAATCCTTTATAAACCTTCTGTAGAATCCTGCATGCCCCAGAAAGCTTCTGATTGCCTTAACATTGGCATGTGGTGGTAATTTTTTAATTACCTCTACCTTTGCTTGATCCACCTCTATTCCCTTGCTTGAAATTTTGTGCCCAAGGACAATTCCTTCAGTCACCATAAAGTGACATTTCTCCCAGATTAAGACCAGGTTAGTCTCTTAGCACCTTTTCAGGATAAGTGTTAGATGGTTAAGACAGGAGATGAATGAGTCTCCATATACTGAGAAATCATCCATGAAGACTTCCAGGAACTTCTCCACCATATCAGAGAAGATGGATAGCATGCATCTCTGAAAAGTTGCAGGTGCATTACACAGACCAAAAGGCATCCTTCTGTAGGCAAACACGCCAGAAGGGCAAGTGAATGCTGTTTTCTCTTGGTCCTGAGGATCTACTGCAATTTGGTTGTAACCTGAATAGCCATCCAAAAGGCAGTAATAATCATGACCAGCTAGTCTTTCTAGCATTTGGTCTATGAATGGTAAAGGAAAATGATCCTTTTTGGTGGCTATATTGAGCCTTCTGTAGTCAATACACATACGCCACCCTGTAACTGTTCTTGTAGGAACCAGTTCATTCTTTTCATTATGAACCACTGTCATGCCTCCCTTCTTGGGGACAACTTGGACAGGCTTACCCAGGGGCTATCAGAAATAGGATAAATAATTCTAGCCTCTAGTAATTTAGTGACCTCTTTCTGCACCACCTCCTTCATGGCAAGATTTAGCCGCCTTTGTGGTTGAACCACTGGTTTGGCATCATCCTCCAATAGGATCTTTTGCATGCATCTTGCTGGGCTAATGCCCTTAAGATCACTTATGGACCATCCAAGAGCTGTCTTGTGTGTCCTTAGCACTTGAATTAGTGCTTCCTCTTCCTGTGAATTTAAAACAGAGCTTATGATCACTAGAAAAGTGTCACCCTCTCCCAGAAATGCATATTTCAGGGATGGTGGTAGTGGTTTGAGCTCAGGTTTGGGAGGCTTATCCTTTTCCTGAGGAATTTTCAAAAATTCTTTTATTTCCTCTGGTTCCTCCTGATTAGGCTGAACATCCTTGAAGATGTCCTCTAGCTCTGATTCTAGACTTTCAGCCATATTGATCTCTTCCACCAAAGAGTCAATAATATCAGTGCTCATGCAGTCATTTGATGTGTCTGGATGCTGCATAGCTTTGACAGCATTTAACTTGAACCCATCCTCATTGACTCTCAGGGTTACTTCCCCTTTTTTGTACATCAATAAGAGTTCGTCCAGTTGCTAGGAAAGTGTTCCGAGGGTTACCTGAAACGTGTAGCTCGGTCGTCTTGGCGAGACCCGAGGTGGGGGTTCCGTGACCCGAGCTTGATGCGCTGAGCGGCGGGTGGTTGTACCTGCAATGACACTCCGATGCTTAAGTTAGCATGGGTCCAAGCAGATATGTGTAGAATGTAGAATGTATGTTATACCTGGGTGCTCCAGTGTATTTATAGTAGTTGGCCGTGATCTTCCCTGGATAAGATATTCTTATCTTATCTTATCTTTTGGGGGTTTTATCCCTATCTTCGTGGAACCGCCTTTCCTAGGCCGTTTGGGCCTTTAGGTTTTTGGGCTTCGTTCCTTTTGATGGGCCTTCTTAACTTATTTGTCCGAGGTCCGACCTCGGGCGTGGGCTTTGGGACGAGGTCGGACCTTCTATGAACTTACCGAGTTTGGGGAGCTCGGTCAGGGTATGAACAGTGCCCCTGCCCGAGTTCGTCCTTTCTTGAGGGGTCGAGCTCGGGCATAGTAGTTTTTTCAAAATTTGAAAATGGCCGTTTCAGCATTTATTGCTTTTTACCGTTTCTCCTCGATTTCCGTTCGGGCTCTGTGAAGGCATTATTTATTTGCCCCTTTCCTCATTTTCTTCGTTTTATTCTGTTCCTTTTTCCGTTTTCTGAGTTTTCGCCATCTCTCCTTCGAGCACCGCTCCTTTTTTCTCTTTTGTTCTTCTTCTCCGACTCTTTCTGTGCGTTTTTTCCGGGGTTTCTTCTGCGCCGCCTGTTTCTCTTTGCTGTCGGAACTTGTCGTCCTCTTTCTTTCCAGGTTTGTTCTCGTTTCTTTTTCTCTATGCCTGGGTTGCCCCGAAAGAGGCGCCGCCATTGCTTTGGTTTGTTTGTATGTGGGGGGGGCTCTTTTCTCTTGGTACTCTGATTTCGGGTTTACTGCATTTTTTCTTCTAAAAAGAACTTTCGTTTTTTTTGTTTCTGCTGAACGAGTTTTTTGCTGTCTGCCTACTTATGTGATTTTTGGCTTGCTGTTGTACTCTTCTTTGTAGGCAAGATTTTTTATGTCTCGAAAGGTGTTTCAAGCAATGTCGACCAAGATTCCGAGTGGTCTTGGTTGGGTAGATCCTGTTCCTCTAAGGGTCCCTTCTGTTGTAGATTCTGAGTATCTAGTTAGGTTCCGTAGGGAGTGTAGTATTTGTGAGAACAGGGAGTCTGAGCGGGATTATGAGCTAGTAGCCCCAGAGTCCGAGGAGAGAGTGTGCTTCCCGCCTTTGGAAAGTTCCGAGAAGCTATTCTTTTATGCTTACGATTGTTTTTTCTCTAAGCTTGGTGTACGACTTCCTTTTACCGACTTGGAGTCCGAGGTCCTTTGGTCTTGTAACCTTGCCCCTACGCAACTCCATCCGAATTCTTGGGCGTTTTTAAAGCTGTTTCAACTTTTGTGTCAGTTTTTGGGCGTCTCCCCTTCTGTTTCTCTTTTTTCCTATCTGTTCGCGTTGACGAAGCCGGGGTCGGGTGCTGGGAAGGTGTCTTGGGTCTCTTTTAGGGCTAACCAGGGAAAGAAGTTTTGTACCTTGTATGATGAGTCGTTTCATGATTTCAAGAACTACTATTTCAAGGTCCGGGCTGCCGGAGATGTCCGACCTTTCTTTCTAGATGAGAGTGGGGAGCCTTCTTTTCCTCTTTGTTGGCAGGAGAATGTAGTGTCGGTTAAGTATACCTTTGAGAGTCTAGATGAGGTAGAGCAGGCTTTTGCGGGTGTGTTGAGCAGTTTATGGGGTCGGGCACCTCACTTGGATACGAAGAAAATGTTGGGAGATCCAAGCCTTCTCCGTTCCGAGTTAGGTAGTTCCCGACCTCTCCGAGCTTCATCCTTTTAGTATTTTGCCTGTTTTGGTGGAATTCCTGTTTGTGATAATCCCTTTCTTTTTGTTTTCTGCAGAGATGTCTTCTCAGGCGGATTCCATGAAGTTTCTTCGTCGGTCGAAGAAGTCTGCGGCTGCTCGGAATATCGAGGCTGAGGCTTCTGCCCGATCTTCTCCGCAGAAGACTACCGTGGGTGTTCAGACTCGGTCGAAGACCATTCCGACTCCTCAGTTCCGAGCTATAACTCAGGATCCTCCGACCTCCGGACCCGGTCACCTTTCCCCGTCTTCGACCTCGGGTCCTCCCCCCAAGAAACAGAAGACCTCTCAAGAGCTTTCCGGTTTCAATGATAAGGATTTTGACGCTCTTGGTTGGGTTGAGCAGCACATTCTCCCCCAGACCTTTATTTCTACTGATGATGCGTCTATGGAGCATCACTTTCAGTATATGGCGCGGAGCTGTGTCCGGATGGCTAGTCTTCATGCTGCTATTGCTCGAGAGTTCAAGAAAGCTCCCCTTGGGGCGACCAGCTCCCGACTTGAGGAGGCACGGTCTGAGCTTGATAAGATTAGTCAACTGAAGGCTGCCAGGATTACTGAGCTGGAAGCCTCTTTGGAGGAAGAAAAAGTTAGGGCCACCGCGGCCGTGGCGGCGGCGAAGACATCTGAGGAGATGGCGAGGGTGGCGACGGAGAACTATACTAAGCTGTATGCCGAGCTTGTGGAGACGAAGGAGAGGTTACAGTCTGCTCGGGATGATTTTTACGAGCTGGAAGATAATGTGGCCAAGGGTATGGATGCTATGTTTGTGAATTTGAGGGATCAGGTCCGGGTTCTTGCTCCCGACCTGGATCTGAGCTTATTCAGTACGGAAAACATTGTTGTGGAGGGAAAGATTGTTCCTGCTCCTGCCGAGGATGAGGTTCCGGTGTCCGACCCCGAGGTTCCGGTTGTGAACCCGACTTCACTTTTGGCTGAGGATAGATCTGGTGTGGAGGTTTCAAACCGGGATGACGTTGCCGTCGATGCAGTCCCGATATCTATGTTTCAGCCTGCTGTCGATGTGGAGTCCGGAAAGGGCCTCGATCCTTTGTAATCTTGTACTTCTTGGTGTTTTGCCCGACCTGTGGGCCCTTTTGTTTTTTGGATGGTTTCTGTTGAACGCTTTGGACACCTTTTGTTTTATTTAGCTACTTGTAGTAACTTTATTACGTGGTGTTTTTTGTTCGCGCTTGACTTTTTGTTTCCGCTTTTGTGCTTTTTAGTCGTTTTCGGATAACGACTTTTTAGCTAGCGTTTTGACTTCTTACTTTCGCTTTTGTGCTTTTTAGTTGTTTTCGATTAACAACTTTTTAGCTAGCGTTTTGACTTCTTACTTTCGCTTTTGTGCTTTTTAGTTGTTTTCGATTAACAACTTTTTAGCTAGCGTTTTGACTTCTTACTTTCGCTTTTGTGCTTTTTAGTTGTTTTTCGATTAACAACTTTTTAGCTAGCGTTTTGAAACTTCTTTCGATTTCGTTGTTTTCGCTTGTACTTTTTAGTTGCTTTTCGATTAACAACTTTTTAGTAAGCGTTTTTCGAAATCCTGGTTTTTGCCGTTTTAGGGCTTCTTTCTTGGGCCGAGCTTTTTCTCGGACATCGGGCGCTCGAGTACCTCCTTTTTGTTAGGTCCGACTTTGTCGTTGGTCGGTTCTTCTGAGTTATTTCTGTAATCCCTTTTTATTTGGCTTTTTGAGCCATTTTAGAGTTACTTCATAACTTTTCCCTTTGTTGGGTCCGACTTCGTCGTTTGGTCGGCCTTTTTAAGCTATTTTTGTAACCTCTTTTTTATTTGGCTTTTCGAGCCATTTCAGAGTTACTTTATAACTTCTCACATTAATTTGAACCTCGTCGCTTTATCTTTGCCGACCTCTTATGGTCTCTTGGCAAATGATTTTTTGCGTTTTGCCGAGCATAAATTAATGCGCCTTGGTAGGGTACTTTCTAGGATTTGCTTCATCATGAGGAAGAGAAAATAGAGAAATTTGATTAGTATTAAAAGAAAGAATATTTACAGAGTGTTTACCCTTGACTGGGTCGGGTGCCTTACTTGACCGAGTGTCTCATTAAAAAACCCTTGTAGGGAAAAAGAGTACACCTCGGGTCAAATTTTTCTAGCTGTAGTACCGTCTTAGATTACAGGCGTGCCAGGCCCTGGGCAGCTCATTGCCTTCTAGGTCGGATATCTTGTAATAGCCTGTTCCTAAGACTTCTGTTACTTTGTAGGGTCCTTTCCAGTTTGCAGCTAGCTTTCCTTCTCCCGACTTTTGTGTTCCGATGTCGTTTCAGATTAGAATTAGGTCGTGAGTGGAGAAGCTTCGCTTTATTACTTTCTGATTGTATCTGAGGGCCGTTCGTCGTTTTAAGGCTTCTTCTCGAATCCGAGCTCTTTCTCGGACCTCGGGGAGGAGGTCGAGTTCTTCCCTTTGTGCCTGCGGGTTATCTTTTTCGTTGTAGAAGACGGTTCTAGGTGACCCTTCCTCTATTTCGATAGGAATCATTGCCTCCATTCCGTAAGCTAGTCGGAATGGCGATTCTCCCGTTGTAGAGTGTGGGGTTGTCCGATATGCCCATAGCACCTGGGGGAGCTCTTCGGCCCATGCCCCTTTGGTCTCTTGGAGTCTGCGTTTTAACCCGGCCAAGATGATTTTATTTGCAGCTTCTGCTTGCCCATTGGCTTGTGGGTGCTCGACTGATGTGAATTGCTGTTTGATTTTTAGTTCGGCCACCAATTTCTGAAAACTTGTGTCCGTGAATTGTGTTCCATTGTCTGTTGTGATGGAGTAGGGGACTCCGAACCTTGTGACAATGTTTTTGTATAGGAATTTGCGGCTTTTCTGAGCCGTAATGATGGCTAAGGGTTCAGCTTCGATCCACTTCGTGAAGTAGTCGACCCCTACTATGAGGTATTTGACTTGCCCCGGTCCTTGTGGGAACGGGCCGAGTAGGTCGAGTCCCCATTTTGCGAAGGGCCATGGTGCAGTGATGCTGATAAGGTCTTCGGGTGGTGCCTTGTGAAAATTGGCGTGTTTTTGGCAGGGGGGCATATTTTCACAAACTCTGTTGCGTCTCTTTGCAAGGTCGGCCAGTAGAACCCGGCTCTGACTACTTTTTTGGATAGTGCCCGAGCTCCGAGATGGTTCCCACACATGCCTTCGTGGACTTCTTCGAGGACGCTCTTCGTTTCTGAGGTCGGGACGCACCTAAGGAGGGGGTTTGCGAATCCTCTTCTGTATAACACGTCGTGAATTAGTGTATAATTCTGGGCGTCTTTCGTGAGTCCTTTAGCTTCCTTTCTTTCGGCGGGGAGAGTTCCCGACTTCAGGTAGCTGAGTATGGGGGTCATCCATCCTTGCTGTTGGTCGGATATGTTTAGCGTTTCTTCCCCTCTTAGCACGGAGGGAGATTGTAAGGTTTCCTGGAGGAGACTTCTGTTGTTGCCTCCGGGCTTGGTGCTGGCAAGCTTTGAGAGGGCGTCTGCCCGGGCATTTTGTTCCCGAGGTATGTGCTGGATCTGTATTTCTGAAAAGTGGCGTAATTGTGCCTGTGTTTGGTCCAGGTATTTCTTCATAGTCGGGTCTTTGGCCTGGTAGCTTCCACTGACTTGTGATGTGACGACCTGGGAGTCGCTGAAGATTGTGATTTTCTGGGCTCCGACCTCTTCGGCTAGTTTTAGGCCTGCTAATAGGGCCTCGTATTCGGCTTGGTTGTTCGAAGCCTGGAACTCGAATTTTAGGGATAGTTCTATCCGCGTTCCTTGGTCGCTTTCGAGAATAACCCCTGCTCCACTTCCTGTTTTATTTGAGGACCCGTCAACGTACAGGTTCCATGAGAGTGGGGTTCCAGGGGTCTCAGTGTATTCCGCGACGAAGTCGGCTAGATACTGAGATTTTATCGCAGTCCGGGCTTCATAGTGGAGGTCGAACTCGGACAGTTCCACCGCCCATTGTAGGATTCGTCCTGCCAGGTCTGTTTTTTGTAGGATGTGTCTCATGGGTTGGTTTGTTCGGACTTTGATGGTGTGGGTTTGAAAGTAGGGACGGAGCCTCCGAGCTGTGAATACTAGGGCGTAGGCGAATTTTTCTATTTTCTGATAGTTTAATTCGGCCCCTTGTAGTGCTTTGCTTACAAAGTATATGGGGTGTTGTCCTTGGTCATTTTCTCGTATTAATGCTGAAGCGATTGCTCGATGTCCGACCGAGAGGTATAGCACGAGCTCTTCTCCTTTTAAAGGTCGGGTTAGGATCGGTGGCTGCCCGAGGAATCCCTTGAATTCTTGAAAGGCTTTTTCGCACTCCGGGGTCCATGAGAAGGGTTTCCCTTTCTTTAGGAGTGAGTAGAGAGGTAGTGACTTTATTGCTGATCCTGCCAAGAATCTTGACAGGGCGGCCAGCCTTCCGTTCAGTTGTTGTACTTCTTTGACACACGTCGGACTCTTCATATTGAGTATTGCTTGGCATTTGTCCGGGTTTGCTTCGATGCCCCTTTGAGTCAGCATGAAGCCTAAGAACTTTCCGGCTTCTGCGGCGAAGGTGCACTTTGTCGGGTTAAGTCTCATGTTGTGTTTTCTGAGGGTGCCGAAGACACTGGTGAGGTCGGTCAGCAAGTTTCTGTCTACTTGTGTCTTTACCAGCATGTCGTCGACGTACACCTCCAGTTGTAGTCCGATGTGCTCTGAGAACACTTTGTTCATTAGCCTCTGGTAGGTTGCTCCTGCGTTCTTCAGCCCGAAGGGCATTACTACGTAGCAGTAGTTTGCCCTTGGGGTTATGAACGAGGTCTTTTCTTGGTCAGGTCCATACATCGGGATTTGGTTGTATCCCGAGTATGCGTCCATGAAGGAGAGATATCTATAGCCTGAGGCAGCGTCTACTAAGGCGTCGATGTTTGGTAGCGGATATGGATCTTTGGGGCAGGCTTTGTTGAGATCCGTGTAGTCGACGCACATCCTCCATTTTCCATTGGGCTTTTTTACTAGGACCACGTTTGCGAGCCATAGGGGGTATTTTACTTCCCTAATGAACCCTGCATCTAGTAGTGCTTGTACTTGTTCTTCTATTGCTTGCATGCGTTCGGGCCCGAGCTTCCTGCGTCTTTGTTGGACAGGTCGAGATCCCGGGTACACTGATAGCTTGTGGCACATCAGATCGGGGTTTATGCCTGGCATGTCGGAGGCTTTCCAGGCGAAGAGGTCGGAATTTTCCCTTAAGAGGTTTAGGAGTTCCTCTTTTAGGCCTGCCTCGAGATTTGCCCCTATGTTTGTTATTTTTTCAGGTGTGCTCCCAATCTGGACTTTTTCGGTTTCTCCCTCTGGTTGTGGCCGAAGATCTTCTCGGGCTTGAACTCGTCCGAGCTCTATCATGTTGATCTCTTTCCCTTTTAGGCTTAGGCTTTCGTTGTAGCATCGCCGTGCTAGCTTTTGGTCGCCCTTTAGGGTAGCGATTCCTTTTGTGGTAGGGAACTTCATACAGAGGTGTGGGGTCGAGACTATAGCTGCCAGTCTGTTTAAGGTTGGTCGCCCAATGAGGGCATTGTACGCTGAAGTGACGTCGACTACAATGTAGTCGATGCTTAATGTTTTAGATTGCTCGCCTCTTCCAAAGGTAGTGTGTAGCGAGATGTACCCTAAGGGATGGATCGGGGTGTCCCCTAGCCCAAATGGGTCGGTGGGATAGGCTTTTAGCTCTTTTTCCTCAAGTCCGAGTTTGTCGAAGGCCGCTTTGAACAGGATATCTGCTGAGCTTCCCTGGTCAATCAGGGTCCGATGTAAGTTGGCGTTTGCTAGAATAACGGTGATCACCATTGGATCGTCGTGCCCGGGTATTATCCCTTGAGCATCCTCTCGGGTAAATGAGATAGTGGGTAACTCGGGCAGGGAACTGTCTTCTCGGACATGATAGATTTCTTTGAGGTGTCTTTTTCGCGAGGATCTGGATGTTCCTCCGCCTGCGAAACCTCCATTTATCATGTGAACGTGTCTTTCAGGGGTTCGCGGGACTTGTTCGGCCCGACCTTCATTGTCTCCTCGTCTTCTCTTCCTGGTATCTTCTCCTTTCTCTGCTATGTATCTGTCGAGCTTTCCTTCTCTGGCTAGCTTTTCTATGACATTCTTTAGGTCGTGGCAGTCGTTGGTAGAATGACCGTAGAGCTTGTGATATTCGCAGTATTCGGACCGATCTCTCCCCGCTCTTTTGTGTTTTAGAGGTCGGGGTGGTGGGATCTTTTCGGTGTGGCATACTTCTCTGTAGATGTCTACCAGGGAGACTCGGAGGGGGGTATAGTTGTGGTACTTCCGGGGCTTGTCTGAGTTGGGTTCTTCTTTCTTCTGTTCTCGATCTCGATCTCGGAGTGGGTGGGTTGATTCCTTCCTAGAAGAGTCTCTTAGCTGGGAGGTTTCCTCCATATTGATATATTTTTCTGCCCGCTCCTGCACCTCGTATAGGGAGGTCGGGTATCGTTTGGAGAGGGATTGGCTAAACGGTCCTTCCTTTAGGCCGTTTGCCAATCCCATGATAGCTGCTTCAGTGGGCAAGTGTTGTATGTCCAGGCAGGCTTTGTTGAATCGCTCCATGTATTCTCGGAGAGTTTCTTGGTTACCTTGTTTGATCCCGAGTAGACTGGGGGCATGTTTTGCCTTGTCCTTTTGAATGGAGAACCTTGTTAGGAATTTCTTAGTTAGGTCTTCGAAGCTGGTGATTGATCTCGGTGGCAGGTTGTCGAACCACCTCATGGCTGACTTGGTGAGAGTGGTGGGGAAGGCTTTGCACCGAATCGCGTCGGAGGCGTCGACTAGGTACATTCTGCTTCTGAAGTTGCTGAGGTGGTGGCTTGGATCGGTGGTGCCGTCGTAGAGATCCATATCGGGTGGTTTAAAGTTTCGCGGTACCTTTTCCTTCATGATCTCTTTTGTGAAGGGATCATGTTTGCCTTCGGGGGTGGTGTCGCGTTCTGTTCGATCTTTCAGGTTGGCCTCTATTTTCCGTAGTTTCTCTTCTAATTCTCTGTGCTTGCGAGCCTCCCTTCTCAGATCTTGTTCGGTTTCTTTTTGCTTCTTTATGTCCTCTTCGAGTTGTTTCAGTCGGTTTTGTTGTGCCTGGACTGCTTCTAGAATTTCCGAGCTCTTTTCTCTTTCGGGATTTTGTGGATCTTTGTTTGGGAGTGATGTACTTGGGCGATTCTGTTTGTTTCCTCCTGGAGTGCGTGGTGATAGAGGGCTGTCCGGTCGTTCGCCGGTGTCAACTTCCTCCTCTTGTTCTGATGTATTGTTGAGAGGGTCGTCCGCCATGGTAAAGGGATGACTTCCAGGTTCCCCGGCAACGGCGCCAATGTTCCGAGGGTTACCTGAAACGTGTAGCTCGGTCGTCTTGGCGAGACCCGAGGTGGGGGTTCCGTGACCCGAGCTTGATGCGCTGAGCGGCGGGTGGTTGTACCTGCAATGACACTCCGATGCTTAAGTTAGCATGGGTCCAAGCAGATATGTGTAGAATGTAGAATGTATGTTATACCTGGGTGCTCCAGTGTATTTATAGTAGTTGGCCGTGATCTTCCCTGGATAAGATATTCTTATCTTATCTTATCTTTTGGGGGTTTTATCCCTATCTTCGTGGAACCGCCTTTCCTAGGCCGTTTGGGCCTTTAGGTTTTTGGGCTTCGTTCCTTTTGATGGGCCTTCTTAACTTATTTGTCCGAGGTCCGACCTCGGGCGTGGGCTTTGGGACGAGGTCGGACCTTCTATGAACTTACCGAGTTTGGGGAGCTCGGTCAGGGTATGAACAGGCACCATTCTGGGCGTTTAACGCCAGTAAAAGTACCATTTTGGGCGTTAAACGCCAGAATGGGCACCATTCTGGGCGTTTAACGCCAGGTGTGCAGCATCCTGGGCGTTTAGCAAAACGCCCAGTGATGAAGGGGTTTCTAGCATTTAATGCCAGCCAGGGTACCTGGCTGGGCGTTAAACGCCAGAATGGATACCATTCTGGGCGTTTAACGCTAGATAGGTGGGGGACAGAGATTTTGCTTTCCACTTCAAATTTTTTCAAACTTCCCTGTTTTGATCCATAATTTTCTACATAAACACATTTCAAACTTTCATCATTCACCTTCAAATTTTCAAAATTAAAATCATTCTTCAAATCTCTTTCAAATCCTTTCCAAATCTTCTTCAAAAACTCAAATTTCTCTCAAATTCTTTCCATATCTTCTCAAATCTCCTTCAAAATTTTCGAAATCTCTCCCCCTCCCTTATAAATACACGTTTGGCCATTCCCCTTTCCCCACCATTCGAATTTGCTCTCCTCTTCTCTCTCCTATTTCCTTTCTTTTGCTTGAGGACAAGCAAACCTCTAAGTTTGATGTGTTTTTCCGTGATCACTAAGCTAAGGCTCATCAAGATCATGGCTCCCAAAGGAAAACAAACCAATTCAAGAGGCAAGAAAGAGAATGCTCCAAAAGACCTTTGGAGTCAAGAGAGGTTCTTAACCAAAGAACATGCAGACCATTACCACAAAATAATGGGTCTAAGGTCAGTGATCCCGGAAGTTAAATTTAATTTGAAAGAAGATGAATATCCGGAGATCCAAGAGCAAATTCGAAACAGATGATGGGAAGTTCTAACCAACCCTGAGACAAAGGTTGGAAGAAACATGGTTCAGGAATTCTACTCAAATCTGTGGCTGACAGATAAGCAGAGAATGACTGGAACTGCTTTTCATACCTACAGAACCTTGGTCAGAGGGAGAATTATTTACTTCCATCTGGACAAAATAAGAAAGGTCTTCAAATTGCATCAACTACAAGATGATCCTGAATCCTTTAATAGGAGAATGGTGAGAGTAGATAAGGGGTTGGATCAAGTTCTAGAGGACATATGCCTCCCTGAAACCAAGTGGATGACCAATTCAAAAGGTGTCCCAAACCAACTCAAGAGGGGAGATCTCAAACCAGTTGCAAGAGGCTGGTTGGACTTCATAGGGCGTTCTATCTTGCCCACTAGTAACCGTTCTGAGGTTACTATCAAGAGAGCAGTGATGATTCATTGTATTATGCTGGGAAAAGAAGTGGAGATTCATCATCTGATTGCTCGTGAGATTTACACAATTGCAAACAAGAACTCCACTGAAGCCAAACTGGCTTACCCAAGCTTAATCTCTTTGCTATGTAAAAATGCTGGGGTAAGGATGGGAGTAGATGAATTCATCCCAATTGAGCACCCAATCACCAAGAAGTCAATGGAAGGACAAATGCAAGATAACCCTATCAAAAGGAAGGCGCAGGAGTTCCTCCCTGAACTTCCTGAAATTGACTACTGGACTCGCCTAGAAGCATCTGTTGCCAAGCTGCAAGAAGCTATGGAACAAATTAAGGAAGAACAGCAGAATCAAAACTGCATGCTCTGCAAATTGCTGAAGGAACAAGAGAAGCAGGGGCGTGAGCTACAGGAGCTGAAGCGCCAAAAGCTCTCCCTTGAAGGGTCAAATACCCCACAAGTTGAGGGAGCATCCACTTCTCAAGATCAAGGTTGTTGAGTCCTAACTCTGTGATAATTTCTATCATTATGAGTCTATTTTAGAGTCATTTAAAATTTTGTTTTCTATTACTATTAGTCTTATCTTATATCTATTTTTGAGTCTTATTCTTAATTCATGATTAATAAAATTTAAGGTTCATGTCTTAAAGCTATAAATGTCCTATGAATCCATCACCTCTCTTAAATGAAAAATTCTTTAATCACAAAAGAACAAGAAGTACATGATTTCGAATTCATCTCTGAAACTAGTTGAATTAGTTTGATGTAGTGACAATAATTTTTGTTTTCTGAATGAATGCTTGAACAGTGCATATGTCTTTTGAATTTGTTGATTATAGAATGTTAAACTTGTTGGCTCTTGAAAGAATAATGGAAAAGGAGAAATGTCATTGAGGATCTAAAAAATCATCAAATTGATTCTTGAAGCAAGAAAAAAAGCAGTCAAAAAAAAGAGGGAAAGTTTTAAAGAGATCCAAGGCAAAAAGAGTGTGCTTAAGAACCCTGGACACCTCTGATTGGGGACTCTAGCAAAGCTGAGTCACAATCTAAAAAGGTTCACCCAGTCATGTGTCTGTGGCATGTATGTATCCGGTGGTAATACTGGAAGACAGAGTGCTTTGGGCCACAGCCAAGACTCATAAAGTAGCTATGTTCAAGAATCATCATACTTAACTAGGAGAATCAATAACACTATCTGAGTTCTGAGTTCCTATAGATGCCAATCATTCTAAACTTCAAAGGATAAAGTGAGATGCCAAAACTGTTCAGAAGCAAAAAGCTACTAGTCCCGCTCATCTAATTGGAGCTAAGTTTCTTTGATATTTTGGAGTCTATAGTATATTCTCTTTTTTTTATTCTATTTTGATTTTCAGTTGCTTGGGGACAAGCAACAATTTAAGTTTGGTGTTGTGATGAGCGGATAATTTATACGCTTTTTGGCATTGTTTTAGTATGTTTTTAGTATGTTTTAGTTGGTTTTTATTATATTTTTATTATTTTTTAGTTAAAATTCACTTTTCTGGGCTTTACTATGAGTTTGTGTGTTTTTCTGTGATTTCAGGTATTTTCTGGCTGAAATTGAGGGACCTGAGCAAAAATCTGATTTAGAGGCTGAAAAGGACTGCAGATGCTGTTGGATTCTGACCTCCCTGCACTCGAAGTGGATTTTATGGAGCTACAGAAGCCCAATTGGCGCGCTCTCAATTGAGTTGGAAAGTAGACATCCTGGGCTTTCCAGCAATATATAATAGTCCATACTTTGTCCGAGATTTGATGGCCCAAACCGGTGTTGCAATTCAGCTTCAGAATTCCCGGCGTTTAACGCCGGAACTGGCACAAAAATTGGAGTTAAACGCCCAAACTGGCACAAAAGCTGGCGTTTAACTCCAGAAAAAGTCTCTACACATGAAAGCTTCAATGCTCAGCCCAAGCACACACCAAGTGGACCCCGGAAGTGGATTTTTACGACATTTACTCATTTCTGTATACCCTAGGTTACTAGTTCACTGTTAATAGGACCTTTTGACATTGTATCTTCACCTCATGAAATTTTATACTTTTTACATTGTACCTTCTACGGCATGAGTCTCTAAATCCCATGGTTGGGGGTGAGGAGCTCTGCTGTGTCTTGATGGATTAATGCAATTACTACTATTTTTTATTCAATCACGCTTGTTTCTATTCTAAGATATCACTTGTTCCTAAACTTGATGAATGTGATGATCCGTGACACTCATCATCATTCTCACCTATGAACGTGTGCCTGAAAACCACCTCCGTTCTACCTTAGATTGAGTCGATATCTCTTGGATTCTTTAATCAGAATCTTCGTGGTATAAGCTAGAATTGATGGCGGCATTCAAGAGAATCCGGAAGGTCTAAACCTTGTCTGTGGTATTCTGAGTAGGATTCAAGGATTGAATGACTGTGACGAGCTTCAAACTCCTGAAGGCTGGGCGTTAGTGACAGACGCAAAAGAATCACTGGATTCTATTCCAACCTGATTGAGAACCGACAGATGATTAGCCGTGCTGTGACAGAGCGCATTGAACATTTTCACTGAGAGGATGGGAGGTAGCCATTGACAACAGTGAAACCCTACATACAGCTTGCCATGGAAGGAGCCTTGTGTGCATGAAGAAGAAGACAGTAGGAAAGTAGAGATTCAGAAGATAGAGCATCTCCAAAACCTCAACCTGTTCTCCGTTACTGCAAAACAAGTACTTATTTCATGTTCTTTTACTTTTCACAATTAAACCTGATAATTATTGATATCCTGACTAAGAGTTACAAGATAACCATAGCTTGCTTCAAGCCGACAATCTCCGTGGGATCGACCCTTACTCACGTAAGGTATTACTTGGACAACCCAGTGCACTTGCTGGTTAGTTGTGTGGAATTGCAAAAGTGTGATTGCAAATTCGTGCACCAGAAGAAACCAAATGTCAAAGAGTTATCCATAGAAACTTACAAAAACCAACAAGTTCAACAAGTCCACAGGTCGGACTATACCAATACATGATCAAAACAGAGGTATAAAAAGAACATCATAAAGGATCCAAATTCGCTCCAGAAGTTACATCTTTAAGAGAAGGAGGCATGGTCGAGATCGGGGTGGCATTGAAAACTCCATCCGGGCCATTCAGCATCTCCAGATCAGCTCAGGCCCAGGAAGAACCACCTCGGCAGAAGGAGCGGCAGTAGCAAAAGCTGAGGAAGCCTTAGCTGGCGGCACAAGGGGAGGACCCTCATTATCATCATCTGGGGCAGGCACAATCTTGCCATCCTCCACTACATTGTCCATGCTAAATAAGGAAAGGTCGAGCTAAGGAGCAAGAACCTGGACCTGGGACTTCAGGTTTTCATACATATCGGTCATATTGCTCACCATGTAGCCTTGAAGCTCGGCGTAATCGTCCTGAGCAGATTGAAGGCACTTCCTCGTCTCCAACAGCTCGGCATAGGTCCGGGTATATCTCTCCTTAGCTTTCTTGGCCATGTCCTTGGCCAGGTTAGCAGCCGCCTCTGCTGCAGTAGCTCGAGACTTCTCCCTCTCAACATCAAGCACCAATTTAGCAACCTTGGCATCCAGCTCGTCCTTTAGACCTTTCACCCCATCGTACGCAGCCTTGCCCTCCTCCATAAAGGCCTTGGTAGCATGGACCGAGGAATCTCGGACAACGCGAGATAAGGCCGCACCAAGATTGGCCATCCAAATGCTGTTACTCACAAAAAAATCAAGATGATGAAGGATCGACACATCATCTAAAGGAACTTACCATGAGGAGCGATCAATTCTGTGGCAAAGCCTACACCATCAAACTCTTTATCGTTCAGATTATAAGTCCCAACCATCTTTTGTCTCTTGGGAGGAAGACCAGCTGAAGAAGTAGAAGAAGAGGCAGCACCAGAAGTCTCAACAGACGGATCGGTAGAGACCGTCCGAGCTCTAGGGGTTGGGATGATCTTTCTTGGACCTTGAGAATCAGACGTCGGTTTCTTTGGAGGCAGCTGAGAAGATCCTTCCCCCGACGTCTTTTTTGATAGATTTTGGGCAGCCACCGCCTTCTTGGCCTTACGAAACATCTTCATTGACCATTTCATTGTAATTCCTTGTGAGACGACCCGAAGTCTAAATACTTCGGTTAATTTTTATTGGGGTTTGTACTTATGACAAAACCAAATTTAATTTGATTCGAGGATTGACTATTAGTTTGGACTATACTAACAACGGAATTATTTTGTGAAATTCCGAACCGGTATAAATCTTCACTATCAAGACTCTGTGCATCAATGGTTAGGAGGGTCAAAATTGTTCTAAAGCTCAAAATAGTGGTTTTTCCTTAACCATATGCTTGTGGTGGAATGTGTCAAGTAAGCCTTGAGATAGGACACCAAGAGTTGTGACCAAATAAAATCACAGAGTATGCCAAAGGCTCTGAGCACCACTGACTGAGAGAAATTAAAAGAAAAATTAGAACTCAATGAGTTCCTCAGTCAAGTGCTTGTGGTGTTCGTATATCAAGTTAAGCTTGAAAACAAAACATTTAAAGTCACGGCTAGGCTCAAGGTGAAAAGGACCAAGAGAAAGGATAATAAAAAGCTGTGTTCAAGGATCAATAAGAGCTTCAAGAGAGAGAGAATCCATAATATCATCCGGGTTCTGGTGCTTAGAGACACCAATATTTCTAAGCTTCCATGAGATAGTGAGATGAATCTATTCGGAGTTAAAGTGCCATTAGCCCCACTTAGTACTTAGACATGAGCTTAATGGAATACTCAAGCTTTGGGTGTTTTTCTCCTCTTTTTTCTGTCCTATATTGTTTTAGTTGCTTGAGGACAAGCAACAGTTTAAGTTTGGTGTTGTGATGCGTGAGCATCTTGTACTCTTTTTCCTTTTATTTTCTAGTTATTTTCAGTTAAGTTTTTTTAAGTTTTATTATATTTTAGTGCAAAAATTCTCTTTGGATGCTACTTTGAGTTATTTTAGTATTTTTGTGATTTCAGGTGAAATTCGGAGCAATTTGGCAGCGTCTGGAGCAAAAAGGAAAGGAGCTGGACCTTCCCCCTTTGGGAGCTAAATGCCAAGTTGGCATTTAGCGCCAGCAAGCTCACAAAACAGAAAGCTCTCTGCCCCATTATGGGCACTAAACGCCCAATTGGCATTTGGCACTGGCGTTTTGCCTAGGCACCCCAACCCGAATCCACCCTCTTGGAGCATCTTTAGTGGATTTAGGTTTTAGTTGTTATCTTTTATGTTTTTATATAATTTTTATTTACAAAAAATATCTTTTAATTTTAGGATTTATTATTTTATTTTAATTTCAAATCAAATTAAGTTAATATAAAAGGCAGAGGTGGCAAAACGGTTCGAACCCGTCGGGTCAAACCGCCAAAAAAGGCTGGTCAGGGTGAGATTTTGAGCCCGCCAAATTTTAAAAAATCGCCTAAACTGCACCGCCAAAACTGCGGGCCAAAGCGGGGTGGGACGGGCTGGACTGGCGGGCTGCCATCTTGTTTTTTTAATGGTATTTTTGTAAATTTACATATCATATAAATAGCTTCTTGAATAGAAAATTAGGTTTTCCACTTTTCCTTCCCACAAACAATAGTCGGCTCTAACCCTTCCCTGACCTTGAGAGTTGAGACCCTGACCCTTGACTTCAGCCTTCAGCAGCTCATCGTCGTTGGTCTCCCCATCGCCGGTCCCTGTCTCATCTTGATTCTTGTCAGTCCTCACCAAATCGAACTCCCGGCGGCGCTGTTTGGTCTCACTACAAGAAAATGGAACATTTGTAACAAAAAATTTGAATCAAATTTAAAATTGTTACAAAAAAATAGTATTTTGTAATAACAATTTTTTATTGTTACAAAAGAATAATATTTTGTAACAACATTACAAGTTGTCACAAAGCATGATAATATTTTGTAACAATCTGTTTTATTTTGTTACAAATTATGTTAGTTTTTGTAACGATATAATGTTTTGTTACAAAATATTGTAATAATTTGTAACAAAAAAAAAGTTGCAAAAATTCAAAACATTTTGTAACAATTTTTATTTTTGTTTCAAAAACTCCAATTGTTTTGTAACAAAACAACTTTTTGTTTCAAAAACTCTAATTATTTTGTAACAAAAAGTTAATTTGTTACAAATTCAATATTGTTTGTAACAAATTAATTATTTGTCATAAAATATAATAAAATATAAGTATATTTTATAACAAATTCTTTTTTCAAAATGTTAAACACCTTAAAAATAAAAAAATGTGTATATATTTTTTTAAAAATAATTTTATTTTGTTTCAAAAATTAAAATTTTTTACATAATGTATGTATTCATTAATTTTTAAAAATTATAAATATTATTTTATATTCTTTTAAATAATTAATATATAATTTTTATTAATAATCAGATTTTTAAAATTAACTAAAAATTAATTTATGTCACTTAAAAAAATTTTATTAAATTATCAATATAAATAAAAGTAACTAAATATAAAAGAAAAAAACAAAATACTAAAAGCTGTAAAAAGGGATACACTGTAGTAAAAAATTCTAAGTCTCCCCACCCCCTCACTCACGAACGTTCTGCGCTGTCTACCACTCCAAGAAGCGCAATGGAGATCTTGTCGGAAGAAGAAGGACCGGCGTAGTTTTCGAAAAACGTTCTCCTCGTCGTTATCTCGTCTGTTATTACCGTCTCCTCCGCCGTTGTGTTGTGAGCGGCGGCCTAGTGGTCTTCGGTGGTCTTCGTCCCGTCGTGTGCGTTGTAAGATGCATAAATTTCAGAAAAAATTATATTAAGAGCTAATTTTGATTTATTTATTTATTAGTACTTTAATCTTAGAAATTATTTTATTAAAGATAATTAAAGTAAATTTTGATTAATTGAATTTAAAGTAATTTAAGATTTTATCTGATTTTATAATTATCGAATTATTTTCTATATTTAAATAATAAAGTTTAGCAAATATAAAATAATAAGAATTTTATATGATCTAATTTAAATAATTGAGATTTTAGAATTTAATACTTTAATTTTTATAAACAAAAAAAATAAATTATATTATTTTTAATTTTAAATTAGAATACTTGATTAAAACTTGATTAATAAATTGATAATTGAGTTGTATTTTTAAAGTAATTTTAAGAGATTAACTTAGATTTCAAATTTATACAATATATTTTAATTTTATTAAAAATTTACCAACTCCAATTTATCCAAAATTCTTAATTTCACTTTTGTCCCAAATTAAACCCTAATTCCCAAATTAAACCCTATAAACCCTAACCCTAATTAACCCATAATTTTTCCCTTTTACCCAGGAACCCTAGCGCAGCCTCTCCCTTTCATTTTTTCTCCTCTTCAGAGCAACTTCATCCCCCATTCAGCCATTATCATCAAGTTTGATCATCACCACCTCATCACCACCGTTCACCCCCTTGCTCCGCAGCGAGCTCACTGCCTCAGCTACCCGAACCACCCTTCTCTTCTTCTTCCTCCTCTGTTCCTTTCTCTTCTCCTCTATCCGCTGAACCATAGCTGAACCACCGTCGTCAGGGACCAGATAGCATGCGCGAGGAAGGAGAAGTCCCTGTCCTTGCATCCGTCGTCGTCTCTAAGTGTTCCTGCAGACGTCATCATTTTCGCCATGAAGCCAGCGCCGCCATGGTCCTCGCTAAGAAGCCAGCACTGCCATCGTCACCATCACGGACTGCTGCTGCGCGTGCCGTCGCCGCCGCCTCTGACTCCATCGCCGTCGCTTGTGGGAGCCCGAGGAGAGACACGATCGAGAAGCCACATCTTGTGGTTGATGAGCGGATAATTTATATGCTTTTTGGCATTGTTTTTAGTATGTTTTCAGTAGGATTTAGCTAGTTTTTAGTATATTTTTATTAGTTTTTAATTAAAATTCACTTTTCTGGACTTTACTATGAGTTTGTGTGTTTTTCTGTGATTTCAGGTATTTTCTGGCTGAAATTGAGGGACCTGAGCAAAAATCTGATTCAAATACTGAAAAGGACTGCAGATGCTGTTGGATTCTGACCTCCCTGCACTCGAAGTGGATTTTCTGGAGCTACAGAAGCCCAATTGGCGCGATCTCAATGGCGTTGAAAGTAGACATCCTGGGCTTTCCAGCAATATATGATAGTTCATACTTTGCCCAAGATTTGATGGCCCAAACCGGCGTTCAAAGTCATCCTCAGAATTCCCAGCGTTAAACGCCGGAACTGGCACCAAAGTGGGAGTTAAACGCCCAAACTGGCACAAAAGCTGGCGTTTAACTCCAAGAAGAGTCTCTGCACGAAAATGCTTCAATGCTCAGCCCAAGCACACACCAAGTGGGCCCGGAAGTAGATTTTTATGTCATTTACTCACCTTTGTAATTCTTAAGCTACTAGTTCCCTATAAATAGGACCTTTTGCTATTGTATTAGATATCTTGGTAGCTATCTTTAGTCTTATGCTATCTTAGATCATTGGGAGGCTGGCCTCACGACCATGCCTAGACCTTGTTCTTATGTATTTTCAACGGTGGAGTTTCTACACACCATAGATTAAGGTGTGAAGCTCTGCTGTACCTCGAGTATTAATGCGATTACTATTGTTCTTCTATTCAATTCAGCTTGTTCTTATTCCAAGATATTCATTCGCACTCAAGAACTTGATGAATGTGATGATTATGTGACGCTCATCATCATTCTCACTTATGAACAAGTGACTGACAACCACTTCTGTTCTACAAGCAAACAAGGCTCTAATGTTTATCTCTTGGATTCCTGATACACGACGCATGGTTGATCGCCTGACAACCGAGCGCTCGCCTGACAATCGAGCCAGCCATTCCGTGAGATCAGAGTCTTCGTGGTATAAGCTAGAATTGATGGCGGCATTCAAGAGAATCCGGAAGGTCTAAACCTTGTCTGTGGTATTCTGAGTAGGATTCGATGATTGAATGACTGTGACGTGCTTCAAACTCGCGATTGTGGGGCGTTAGTGACAGACGCAAAAGAATCACTGGATTCTATTCCGACATGATCGAGAACCGACAGCTGGATAGCCGTGCCGTGACAGGGTGCGTTGAACATTTCCACTGAGAGGATGGGAGGTAGCCACTGACAACGGTGAAACCCTTGCATACAGCTTGCCATGGAAAGGAGTAAGAAGGATTGGATGAAGACAGTAGGAAAGCAGAGAGACGGAAGGGACAAAGCATCTTCATACGCTTATCTGAAGTTCTCACCAATGAATTACATAAGTATCTCTATCTTTATCTTTATGTTTTATTCATCATCTATACCCATTTGAGTCTGCCTGACTAAGATTTACAAGGTGACCATAGCTTGCTTCATACCAACAATCTCCGTGGGATTGACCCTTACTCGCGTAAGGTTTATTACTTGGACGACCCAGTACACTTGCTGGTTAGTTGTGCGAAGTTGTGTTTATGCCATGGTATTGAGCACCAAGCCTTTGGGGCCATTACTAGGGATTATTTGAGTTGTGAAAAGTAGTGATCACAATTTCGTGCACCAAGTTTTTGGCGCTGTTGCCGGGGATTGTTTCGAGTATGGACAACTGACGGTTCATCTTGTTGCTTAGATTAGGTATTTTTCAGAGTTCTTAAGAATGAATTCTAGTGTTTCAAGGTGATGATCTTATCATCACCAAAGCTGATTGATTCTCATCAATTTAGCTCTTGAATGCAATGTCCTGCTGAAGCTTGGCTATCCATGTCTAATTCCTTTAGACTGAAGCTTTAGACTAACATTGCATGATTCCTGGAATTCTCATTAAGAATTTTGATACCTTTATTTTCTTTGCCACTTAATTTTCGAAAAAACCAAAAAAATTACAAAATCATAAAAACCCAAAAATATTTTATGTTTCTTGTTGAGTCCAGTGTCTCATTTTAAGTTTGGTGTCATGCATGCATTGTTTATTTGATCTTGGTTCTATTTTCAAGTCAATAATACAGGGAACTGAAGATTTAGTACATGCAACAGAGAAATTATACAGAAAAAGCTGGGCGTTCAAAACGCCCAGTAAAGAAGGAAAAACTGGCGTTTAAACGCCAGCCAGGGTGCCTGGCTGGGCGTTTAACGCCCAAAAGGGTAGAGCTGTGGGCGTTAAACGCTAGAATGTGCACCATTCTGGGCGTTTAACGCCAGGATGGCACAAGAGGGAAGATTCTGTTTTTAATGCAAATTTTTTTTCAAGTTTTCAAAATCAAATCTTTTTCAAATCATATCTTTTTAATCAAATGTTTTCAAAATCAATTTCTTTCCTTTTTCAAAAATACTTGCTATCAATTAATGATTTGATTCAACATTTCAAGTATGTTGCCTTTTCTGTTGAGAAAGGTTTAATGTTTGAATCATATCTTTTCTTGTTAGGCAAGTCATTAATTTTTAAAATCAAATCTTTTTAAAATTGTTTTTCAAATCATATCTTTTCAATCATATCTTTTTAACTTCTAATTTCAAAATCTTTTTCAAAAATCACTTGATTTCTTTCCCACTCTTAGTTTTCGAAAATTATCAATCAATTTTTCAAAATGTTTTCAAAATTTTTTACTTAATTTTCGAAAATTTCTTCCCCTCTTCTCACATCCTTCTATTTATGGAGTACCACTCCTCCTCAATGCACAATTCGAACTCTATCTCACTAAGTTCGAATTCTTCTACCTCTTCCTTCTATTTTTCTGTTCCTCTGACACCTCAAGGAATCTCTATACTGTGACATAGAGGATTCCATATTTTCTTGTTCTCTTCTCTTTCATATGAGCAGGAACAAAGACAAAAGCATTCTTGTTGAGGCTGACCTTGAACCTGAAAGGACCTTGAAGCGAAAGCTAAGAGAAGCTAAGGCACAACTCTCTATAGAGGACCTAATAGAAATCTTCAAAGAAGAAGAACCCATGGCAGCCGAAAACAACAACAATGCCAACAATGCAAGGAAGGTGCTGGGTGACTTTACTGCACCTACTCCCGACTTCTATGGGAGAAGCATCTCTATCCCTGCCATTGGAGCAAACTACTTTGAGCTTAAGCCTCAATTAGTTTTTCTAATGCAACAGAATTGCAAGTTCCATGGACTTCCATTGGAAGATCCTCATCAGTTTTTAACTGAATTCTTGCAAATCTGTGACACTGTCAAGACTAATAGGGTTGACCCAGCGGTCTACAGACTTCTGCTATTCCCTTTTGCTGTAAGAGACAGAGCTAGGATATGGTTGGACTCACAACCTAAAGAAAGCTTGAACTCTTGGGAAAAGCTAGTCAATGCCTTCATGGCAAAGTTCTTTCCACCTCAAAAATTGAGTCAGCTTAGAGTGGAAGTCCAAACCTTCAGACAGAAGAAAGGAGAATCCCTCTATGAAGCTTGGGAAAGATACAAACAATTAATCAGAAAGTGTCCCTCTGACATGCTTTCTGAATGGAGCATCATAGGTATTTTCTATGATGGTCTGTCTGAACTGTCCAAGATGTCTTTAGATAGCTCTGCTGGAGGATCTCTTCATCTGAAAAAAAAAACGCCTACAGAAGCTCAAGAGCTCATTGAAATGGTTGCAAATAACCAATTCATGTACACTTCTGAAAGGAATCCTGTGAACAATGGGACAAATCAGAAGAAAGGAGTTCTTGAGATTGATACTCTGAATGCAATATTGGCTCAGAACAAAATATTGACTCAGCAAGTCAATTTAATTTCTCAAAGTCTGTCTGGAATGTAAAATGCACCAAGCAGTACTAAGGATGCTTCATCTGAAGAAGAAGCTTATGATTCTGAGAACCCTTCAATGGAAGAGGTGAATTACCTGGGAGAACCCTATGGAAACACCTACAATTCTTCATGGAGAAATCATCCAAATTTCTCATGGAAGGATCAACAGAGACCTCAACAAGGTTTCAACAACAATAATGGTGGAAGAAACAGGTTTAGCAATGGCAAGCCTTTTCCATCATCTTCTCAGCAACAGACAGAGAATTCTAAGCAAAACCACTCTGACTTAGCAACCATGGTCTCTGATCTAATCAAAACCACTCAAAGTTTCATGACTGAAACAAGGTCCTCCATTAGGAATTTGGAGGCACAAGTGGGTCAGCTGAGCAAGAGAATTACTGAACTCCCTCCTAGTACTCTTCCAAGCAATACAGAAGAGAATCCAAAAGGAGAGTGTAAGGCCATCAACATCGCCGAATTTGGAGAGGAGGGAGAGGCAGTGAACGCCACTGAGGAAGACCTCAATGGGCGTCCACTGGCCTCCAATGAGTTCCCTAATGAGGAACCATGGGAATCTGAGGCTCACACTGAGACCATAGAGATCCCACTGGACTTACTTCTGCCATTCATGAGCTCTGATGAGTATTCCTCCTTTGAAGAGGATGAGTATGTCACTGAAGAGCAAGTTGCTAAATACCTTGGAGCAATCATGAAGCTAAATGACAAGTTGTTTGGTAATGAGACTTGGGAGGATGAACCCCCTTTGCTCACCAAGGAACTGGATGACTTGTCTAGGCAGAAATTACCTCAAAAGAGACAAGATCCTGGGAAGTTTTCAATACCTTGCGCCATAGGCACCATGACCTTCAAGAAGGCTCTGTGTGACTTAGGGTCAAGTGTAAACCTCATGCCTCTCTCTGTAATGGAGAAGCTAGGGATCCTTGAGGTACAAGCTGCAAGAATCTCACTAGAGATGGCAGTCAATTCAAGAAAACAAGTTTATGTACTTGTAGAGGATGTTTTGGTGAAGATTGAAGACCATTACATCCCTGCTGATTTCATAGTCCTAGAGACTGGGAAGTGCATGGATGAATCCATCATCCTTGGCAGACCCTTCCTAGCCACAGCAAAGGCTGTGATTGATGTTGACAGAGGAGAATTGATCATTCAAGTGAATGAAGAATCCCTTGTGTTTAAGGCTCAAGGATATCCCTCTGTCACCATGGAGAGGAAGCATGAAGAGCTTCTCTCAAAACAGAGTCAAACAGAGCCCCCACAGTCAAACTCTAAGTTTGGTGTTGGGAGGCCACAACCAAACTCTAAGTTTGGTGTTGAACCCCCACATTCAAACTCTAAGTTTGGTGTTGGGAGGTTCCAACATTGCTCTGAGCATCTGTGAGCTCCATGAGAGCCCTCTGTCAAGCTACTGACATTAAAGAAGTGCTTGTTGGGAGGCAACCAAATGTTATATTTTATCTATTTTTCTTTGTTATTTTATGTTTTCTTTAGGTTGATGATCATGGGAAGTCACAAAATCAATTGAAAAAGCAAAAACAGAATGAAAAATAGAAAGAAAAACAGCACACCCTGGAGGAGAACTTGCTGGTGTTTAAACGCCAGTAAGGGTAGCAGTTGGGCGTTTAACGCCCAGTCTGGCACTATTCTGGGCGTTTAACGCCAGAAAGGGGCACCAGACTGGCGTTAAACGCCAGGAAAGGGCAAGCACCTGGCGTTAAACGCCAGAAATGGGCACCAGCCCGGCGTTTAACGCCAGAATTGGCATGAAGTGCATATTTGCACGCCACTTGGTGCAGGGTTGAATTTTCCTTGACACCTCAGGATCTGTGGACCCCACAGGATCCCCACCTACCCCACCACCCTCTCTCTTCTTCACCCATTCACCAATCACCTCAGTCACTCTTCCCCAAAAACCCCTCACCTATCAAATCCCATATTTCTCTTCACCACTCACATCCATCCTTCATAAAACCCCACCTACCTTACCATTCAAATTCAAACCACTTTCCCTCCCAAACCCACCCATAATGGCCGAACCCTACCCCTCCCTTCCACCCCTATATAAACCCATCTTCACTCCTTCATTTTCACACACTCTAAACACTACTTCTCCCCCTTTTGACCGAACCACAAAGCCATCTCCCTCTCCTCTATTTCTTCTTCTTCTACTCTCTTCTTTCTTCTTTTGCTCGAGGACGAGCAAACCTTTTAAGTTTGGTGTGGTAAAAGCATTGCTTTTTGTTTTTCCATAACCATTTATGGCATCCAAGGCCGGAGAAACCTCTAGAAAGAGGAAAGGGAAGGCAAAAGCTTTCACCTCCGAGTCATGGGAGATGGAGAGATTCATCTCAAGGATGCATCAAGACCACTTCTATGAAGTTGTGGCCTTGAAGAAGGTGATCCCCGAGATCCCTTTCAAACTCAAAAAGGGTCAACTTTGATCAAAGGTTGGACCAAGTCCTCATAGACATCGGTGAAGAGGGCGCCCAATGGAAGAGAGATTCAAGAGGGAAGCCGGTTCAACTGAGAAGGCATGAACTCAAGCCCATCACTAAGAAAAGGATGGAGCAAACAAGAGACCCCACTCATCATGAAATCCCTGAGATACCTCAAGGGATGCACTTTCCTCCACAAAACTATTGGGAGCAAATCAACACCTCCCTAGGAGAATTGAGTTTCAACATGGGACAACTAAGGGTGGAGCACCAAGAACATTCCATCCTCCTCCATGAAATTAGAGAAGATCAAAGAATCATGAGAGAGGAGCAACAAAGGCAAGGAAGAGACATTGAGGAGCTCAAGCACTCCATAAGACCTTCAAGAGGAAGAACAAGCCGCCATCACTGAGGTGGACCCGTTCTTTAATCTCCTTGTTCTTTATTTTCCTGTTTTTCGAAATTTTCATGCTTATGTTTGTCTATGTTTGTGTCTTATGATCATTAGTGTCCTAGTGTCTATGCCTTAAAGTTATGAATGTCCTATGAATCCATCACCTTTCTTAAATGAAAAATGTTTTAATCACAAAAGAACAAGAAGTACATGATTTCGAATTCATCTTTAAAACTAGCTTAATTAGTTTGATGTGGTGACAATACTTTTTGTTTTCTGAATGTATGCTTGAACAGTGCATATGTCTTTTGAATTTGTTATTCATGAATGTTAAAATTGTTGGCTCTTGAAAGAATGATGAAAAAGGAGACATGTTACTAAGGATCTGAAAAATCATAAAAATGATTCTTGAAGCAAGAAAAAGCAGTGAATACAAAAAAAAAAGAGAGGAGAAACGAAAAAAAAGGAGAAAGAGAAAAAGAAAGAAAAAAAAAGAAGAGAAAGAAATAAAGTTGTGATCCAAGGCTAAAAGAGTGTGCTTAAGAACCCTGGACACCTCTAATTGGGGACTCTAGCAAATCTGAGTCACAATCTGAAAAGGTTCACCCAATTATGTGTCTGTGGCATGTATGTATCCGGTGGTAATACTGGAAGACAGAGTGCTTTGGGCCACGGCCAAGACTCAATAAGTAGCTGTGTTCAAGAATCATCATACTTAACTAAGAGAATCAATAACACTATCTGGATTCTGAGTTCCTAAAGAAGCCAATCATTCTGAATTTCAAAGGATAAAGTGAGATGCCAAAACTGTTCGGAGGCAAAAAGCTACTAGTCCCGCTCATCTAATTTGGAGCTAAGTTTCATTGATAATTTGGAGTCTATAGTATATTCTCTTCTTTTTATCTTATTTGATTTTCAGTTGCTTGGGGACAAGCAACAATTTAAGTTTGGTGTTGTGATGAGCGGATAATTTATACGCTTTTTGGCATTGTTTTTAGTATGTTTTCAGTAGGATTTAGCTAGTTTTTAGTATATTTTTATTAGTTTTTAATTAAAATTCACTTTTCTGGACTTTACTATGAGTTTGTGTGTTTTTCTGTGATTTCAGGTATTTTCTGGCTGAAATTGAGGGACCTGAGCAAAAATCTGATTCAGAGACTGAAAAGGACTGCAGATGCTGTTGGATTCTGACCACCCTGCACTCGAAGTGGATTTTCTGGAGCTACAAAAGCCCAATTGGCGTTCTCTCAACGGCGTTGGAAAGTAGACATTCTGGGCTTTCCAGCAATATATGATAGTCCATACTTTGCTCAAGATTTGATGGCCCAAACCGGCGTTCAAAGTCACCCTCAGAATTCCCAGCGTTAAACGCCGAAACTGGCACCAAAGTGGGAGTTAAACGCCCAAACTGGCACAAAAGCTGGCGTTTAACTCCAAGAAGAGTCTCTACACGAAAATGCTTCAATGCTCAGCCCAAGCACACACCAAATGGGCCCGGAAGTGGATTTTTATGTCATTTACTCACCTTTGTAATTCTTAAGCTACTAGTTCCCTATAAATAGGACCTTTTGCTATTGTATTAGATATCTTGGTAGCTATCTTTAGTCTTATGCTATCTTAGATCATTGGGAGGCTGGCCTCACGGCCATGCCTAGACCTTGTTCTTATGTATTTTCAACGGTGGAGTTTCTACACACCATAGATTAAGGTGTGGAGCTCTGCTGTACCTCGAGTATTAATGCGATTACTATTGTTCTTCTATTCAATTCAGCTTGTTCTTATTCCAAGATATTCATTCGCACTCAAGAACTTGATGAATGTGATGATTATGTGACGCTCATCATCATTCTCACTTATGAACAAGTGACTGACAACCACTTCTGTTCTACAAGCAAACAAGGCTCTAATGTTTATCTCTTGGATTCCTGATACACGATGCATGGTTGATCGCCTGACAACCGAGCACTCGCCTGACAATCGAGCCAGCCATTCCGTGAGATCAGAGTCTTCGTGGTATAAGCTAGAATTGATGGCGGCATTCAAGAGAATCCGGAAGGTCTAAACCTTGTCTGTGGTATTCTGAGTAGGATTCGATGATTGAATGACTGTGACGTGCTTCAAACTCGCGATTGTGGGGCGTTAGTGACAGATGCAAAAGAATCACTGGATTCTATTCCGACATGATCAAGAACCGACAGCTGGATAGCCGTGCCGTGACAGGGTGCGTTGAACATTTCCACTGAGAGGATGGGAGGTAGCCACTGACAACGGTGAAACCCTTGCATACAGCTTGCCATGGAAAGGAGTAAGAAGGATTGGATGAAGACAGTAGGAAAGTAGAGAGACGGAAGGGACAAAGCATCTTCATACGCTTATCTAAAGTTCTCACCAATGAATTACATAAGTATCTCTATCTTTATCTTTATGTTTTATTCATCATCTATACCCATTTGAGTCTGCCTGACTAAGATTTACAAGGTGACCATAGCTTGCTTCATACCAACAATCTCCATGGGATCGACCCTTACTCGCGTAAGGTTTATTACTTGGACGACCCAGTACACTTGCTGGTTAGTTGTGCGAAGTTGTGTTTATGCCATGGTATTGAGCACCAAGCCTTTGGGGCCATTACTAGGGATTATTTGAGTTGTGAAAAGTAGTGATCACAATTTCGTGCACCAGTGGTCGCCGATGAAGAAATAACTGCCACCAAACCCCAGCCGATCCGTCGCCATCGAACTAGACAGAGACAAAAAAAGTAACATCGTTGCCATTGTTAGAAGGAAGCTCGACCATCCTTGTCGCTGGAGCTTGTCGCCGGAAAAGAGGAGGTGACGGCGTAGGAAGTTGCCGCCGCTGTTCTGGCTCACCGAATGGTGCTGGAAAATCGCTGCTGCAGCCGCTGGAGGACTCCTCTGCAGCTACCAAACCTTATCCCACTCCAGTTTGAGTTCTAACCATGGTTCGTTTATGCCGGGTTTTGTTCTTCTAGGTGTCGGAGCTACTTTCATTGACAAGGATGCGCCTCTTGAAGATGAGGAAATTGAAGGTTGGACTTGTTTGCCAATTTCATTATTCTAAATAAATTTGCCCAGATTTCTTCATTGCAAATACAATCTGTTTTAAAATGGACAATTTTTTAGTCTTCCTATGTTTTCCTGATAATGCAACACAGGGTCCTGAATCCTGATAATGTAAACTTCATTTTTAATTGATCCAATGTTGAGTACTGTTGTTTTGTGCTTGTTAATACCACCAATACTTACTGATTTTAATTGTTCATTGCTTATTCATGGTGATTCTTTTAATTATTGAATGCCAATGATATTTTTTCTTATAAATGATAATGAGTACTGGTTTGGGGTTTGGCTTGAAGCCTGAAACTTAATTGAACTGATTGTATTTGCCCACCTATCTGTAGTGGCTAAAGATGATGCTTCCTTGGTCAAGCAAATTGGCCAGAATTTTCAGTATTCTAAAATAGAGGTATATTCCTCTTCTTAAATTCATGAATAGTCAGTTTTGTTCCTTGTTAACATACATGCATCATCTATGTATGGAAGACTAAACATAGATCGAATCCATTTTCTTATCAAGGCAAGAAGGGAGGAACAAATCCAAGCTGCTCATGACAAAGCCATGTTTGGTGCTTCAGCACTTCCACCTCCTACCAGTACTGACAGTGAGCCTGAAAGGGAGAATGAGAAAGAAGTTGATAAAAAAGCTGTTGGTACAAGCCTCTTAAGTGAAATGGTAAGTGGTTTCACTGCAGACTTATGTGGATAAGCATGATGAGTCATTTAAGTAATCCTTGTATTTGTGTGTGCATTTGTTGTTGAATAATTTCTCACATTAAGTTGTTATTGCTGCTCTATACTTACTGTTGGTTGCTGCTGATTTGTCCCCCTCATTGCTTGCTTATTAAATGATTGTTAAATTCAATGAGAAAGGAAATGCTGCTGAGTTATTGTTGTTTGTGTTGGAATAGAAGATGGTTACTGAACTGAGATTGGTTTTATTGATAAATTTGTTGCTGAAATCGTTTAAGTTGACTTGATTGATTTTCTGTTGAATTAATGGATAAACTGCTATGCTCCTGCTGCTTGCAAGTGTAATGGTTATTGACTTCAATGAATAGAATGCTGCCTAAATTCATTACCTTTGTTCATTTTACTATTTTGGGTGCTGTATGATGGGCCATTGATTGCTGTTCTGCTGAGTGCTGCTCTGCTTCTTGCTGGTTGGATTTGTTTTAATTGTTTCCTCGTGTTTTCTTGTTGGAATTGGCTTATTTACTTCCTTCCTATGAATTCATTATGATTTTTTTGTGTTTTTAACTGTCAAAGAATTCATATGGAATTTGAATTGATTGATTGAAATTGTGAAATAGGCAAATTTACTGCTGAAATGCTGCCGGAATTTATTTTAAGCTGTTTTCAATATTCATCTTTGATTCAATTACTTGATTGAGTTGGTATTTAATTGCTTTTGGTTTTCAACTGTTGCTAAGCTCAATTGATTGATTATCCGGCAAAGTGCTTCACTGTTTTGGTTGTTGGAAGCTGGAAGCTTCGGGTTTTGTTATTCACTATTTGGTTGTTGTCCTATTTGGTTGCTCAATTAAACTGCGTTGTGTTGTTTGAAAGGGTGCAAGTTGTGAATTGGTTGTGTTTGTTAGAACCGTGGACGGTGGAAATATCCAAGTTTTAGGGGAGGTTCTGTCGAAATTTTTCTAAACATTTTGGATAAAACTTAGTGGAAAAATTATAATTAGTGTTATATCTTGTTTCTAACTTTTTTGTTTCGGTTTTTCTTATTTACAGGAGTGATGAAATGGTGACCATATGCTACCTTGAGGGCTCAAGAATGTTTTGATGCATAGAGACACTAATCTATGTTAGAACTTTTATGTTTTGGTTGAACTTTTATGTTTGAACTTTTATGTTTTGGTTGAACTAATCAATGTACTCACTAGCTAATGTTATTTTGTTTCAAGACAATTTTAGCTAAAAGGATCTTGTTTGACTTATGTATGTTTTTGCATATTATATACATGTAAACTTGCTTATTAAAAGCGTTCATATATTAGTTAATTTAAAAAATAATTTAGTAAATTATGCATGTAATTTGTAATAAAAAAAGTTGTTACAAAATAATTAATTTGCTTTCATAACTAAAGAAAAAAAAATGTTACAAAATCAAGTTACATTTTGTAACAAAATTTTTTGATAGAAAAAATTGACTGTCACGAAAAATACCTTCAAGATCAAAATTTGTTACCACTTTTGTAACGGCTTCTGGTTTTTTATATTAGAAAAAATTGTTACAAAATATGGTATTGAATTGTAACAGTTCCATTTTCTGTTACAAAAACATTTTGTAACATGATTTACTGCAATGGACCCTTTTTTGTTACAAAAAACTTTTGTTTCAAAATTTCGACGTTTTGTAACAATATTTTTTGTTACAAATACGCCTTTTTCTTGTAGTGTCTTGCCTCTACTCTGTTCTCTGCTCATCTCTCCTCCACTGCCTCTCGGGCCTCGGCGGTTCTATGTCCGGCAGATTCCCAGCGCGCTCCTCTCCCCTCCTCTGCTTCTTGGTAGCTATGTTTCAGACTTTCAGTAAGTGAAGATTTTTATTTTGTTTTTATTTTTTTTAAGTAAGGAACTGTGATTACAGTTTACCTATTCTTTGTTTTTGTTATGGCTCTATCATATATTCATGTGTTTGTGGCTGTGGAAAGCTTTTTTCATGCTTTTGAAATTTTTTGTGAATTTGTTTATGAAATTTGTTTTATTTGACAGCTTCTTTCATGCTTTTGTGGACAGCTTCTTTTTCCTATTTTTGAAATGCTAACTACTAATTTATGAATGAAGTCAAACATCGAAACTAGTTTGGTGGCTTGGTAGCTTGATTGAATATACTATTGACTGTTTATTCTTAACTTCTAATTTATGTTGATATGCATTCTTTGATATGCAGTCTGTTTTAATTCGTTGCTTTAATACTTTTTGCCTTTTTGGGATGCTTGGTGTATTTGTTCTGATGCAACATTATCGAAGATTATTGATGGTTTAGTTCTGATGCTTAGCTTTTTTCATACTTTTAAAATTTTGTTGTTTCAATATTTTCTTATTGATTTATTACTTATTTAGATATTGTTATGTATTTGTGTTAATTAGGTTGAGTTGTTGATTTTGCTATGGATAACTCTGTCTCTATGAAAGTTGATGGTGGGAATGTAACGCAAAATCTTGAAAATATGGAAAGATCTGAAACGGCAGAAGATATTAAAAAGAAAAAGACGAAGGAAACAACATCTATTTTGCTAGAAATTGATGAAGCGTAACCATCAGGCTGAGGTCTCTAGTGGAAAGAATCCACTAGATACATACTTGGAGGAGCCACTTTTGTCAAAGGATTGCTTTGAAGATTTAGATATTTTGGAATGGTGGAAATTATATAAGAGTCGTTATCCGAAGTTATCAATCATGGCACGTGACTTATTGAGTATTCCAATTACTACGGTTGCATCAGAATCTACCTTTAGTATTGGAGCTCATGTCATTAACAAATATAGAAGTCGAATGTTGCCAGAAAATATTGAAGCTGTGATTTGTACTCGCAATTGGAATAAAGGCTTTGTTGATGGTAATTAGGTTGTTAGTTACTAATTTAATTTTTATATAATATTTAAGTATTTATATCTTGTTCTAAATTTGGGTATTCTTCTAATTGTAGGTGAATGTGAATATGTGAATCCTCAAGGTGCTAGGCGAGGCAGTGTTTCAACTTTCGGATCAGATTCAGATTTTATTGATTTGGAAGTTGATAATTGATTTATGTGTATTGATTTAAGGATTTTCTTAGGTGTCTTGTTGATTTAAGGATTATGTTGTGTTTTGTTTTAATTATAGTAGGATTTATGTGTGGATTATGTGTTTGTTTTATTATTGTTATGCACTTATGTTTGAGACTTTGATACTTATTATTTGTTATGTTATTTTCATTATTTTTAATTTCAATGAAAAAAGTTATAATGGTTAATTATAAATTTTTTATGGATCAATAATTAATTTAAGATATTACTTTATATGTTAAAAAACTAATTCGATGAAATAATTTTATTATAAAATAAAATAATCATTAGTACTTAGTAGGTTAGTATGTTAACTTGAGTTTAATCATAAAGAAAAAATTTGGTTAAAAAATATTTCAAAAAAAAAGAGGCGGGCCGGCCTACCAATCCACCAGTCCACCCTTTGGCGGGGCAGGATAGTAAGTTGAATCCATAGTAGTTTGGCGGGACGGGCCAGCCCACCCCATATTTGGGCGGGCTTTGGTGGGGCGGGGCGGGTCAGCCCGCTTTGCTACCCCTAATAAAAGGGAAAAGATTCACCCTTAAAAAGGAGTTTGGACTTCCACATTTTTCAAAACCCTAGTTTTTCTCTGTAAGTCATGAGCAACTAAACCTCTTTGGTTAAGGTTAGGAGCTCTGTTTATCTTCTATGGATTAAGACTATTGCTTTTCTATTTTAATTAATGTATTGATTTAGTTTCAAGGATTACTTTTGTACTTTATTCTATGAATCTGGGTAGAACGAAAGTATGACCCTTGTTCTATATGCGTTCTTGTGATCCTTGGAAGACGTCTCTCACCTGAACAACAGCTTGAAAGTAAATTCTTCTTAAATTGCTAATTACATGAACTAATTAGGATATGTGACATATAATCCTATTAGCTTTGGGTAATTAGGATTTTTGTGGCCATAAACTAGTTTTGAACTTAACTCTCTAATCGGAATTAAGTGACCACGACGGTGGCGATTAATGAAGGTTAGAGGAGACTAAATCACTAAGACATTAGGGTTTAGTCATTTATAGTTTGCCATGGAATGAATCTTGCATGATTAAACTAGTCGGTAAGAAATCTTAATCCGGAAAAGTAAACATCTCTGATACCTTAACTATTTCTCTCATTGATTTCTACACCAAACTCATTATTTGCTTTCTTTACTCTTGATTTATTGTTTAATGCTTTTGAAAACCCACAAAACCAACTTTTCTGTTAGCCTAACTAAGCTAATCAGTTGACCGTTATTGCTCAATTCCTCAGTCCTCGTGGGATCGACCCTCACTCACCTGAGGTATTACTTGGACGACCCGGTACACTTGCCGATTAAGTTGTGCACATCTCAAAATCCACACCATCTACCAACGTAAACTTATGCTTAATCTTGAGGCTTTCTACCAGACTTCTGAATGTTGAGTTGGTAAATTGAGTTCCATTATCTGTGATGATGGAGTATAAGACCCCAAACCGAGTAACAATGTTCTTGTAGAAAAATTTCTAACTTCTTTGAGCTGTGATAGTTGCCAATGGTTTTGCCTCAATCAATTTAGTGAAATAATCAATCCCAACTATGAGATATTTTACCTATCCAGGTGGTCGAGGAAATGGCCAATGTGAGGTGATAACTGATACTTATAAGCTCTTCTGGTAGTGCCACATGGAAATTGGCATGCATTTGGCAGGGCAAGCACTTTTTGATGAAGTCCGCTGCTTCTTTTTGGAATGTCAGCCAAAAGAAGCTAGCTCGTATCACTTTTTTAGCTAGTGACCGTGCTCCTAGATGGTTTTCACAAATACCATTGTGGACTTCCTCTAAGACCTCATTAGTCTTGGAGGTCAGAACACATTTTAGCAAGGGTGGAGATACTCTTTTTCTATAAAGGACATTGCAGACAAAGGTATAGCTCTGTGCTTCCCTTATGAGCCTCCTTACTTTCTTTTTTCCTTAGGGATGATATCGAATTTGAGCTATTAGAGATAGCTAATGCGTCTGACTTGTCGTCTCCCTTGACCACTGATGAGGGGTGGAGAGTTTGCTGAATGAGACTTCTAATATTGTCCCCTGGCTCGGTGATGGACAATTTTGAGATGGCATCAGCTCGGCTGTTTAACTCCCGAGTTATGTGTCTAACCTCTGCCTCTTGGAATTGGGTTAATTATTCCAGTGCTTCTTCCAAGCACTTCTTTATGTTGGGATATTTAGCTTGGTAAGTTCCGTTTACTTGAGAAGTTATTACTTGAGAATCACTAACCACTATTAATTTTGCTACCCCGGCTTCTTTGGCTAGCCTCAAGCTGGCAAGCATGACCTCATACTCTACTTGATTATTGGAGGCCAAAAACTTGAATTTTAATGAAAGTTTTGTCCAAGTTCCTTCTTCATTCTCAATAATGATTTCTGCTCCACTTCCAGATTTGTTTGATGATCTATCTACATATAGATTACAAGTTGTAGGATCTCCTTGGGATCCTGTATATTTGGCTAGGAAATCAGCTAGGTATTGGGATTTGATTGATGTCGAGCTTCGTACTTTAAGTCGAACTCGGATAGCTCTATAGCCCATTGTAGTATCCGACCCACATTATCCGTCTTCTGGAGGATGTGCTTCATCGGTTGGTTAGTTCGGATCTTTATAGTATGTGCCTAGAAATAAGGTCGGAGTCTTCTGGATATCAAGGGCATATCCGAACTTCTCAATCTTTTGATAGTTTAGTTCTGCCCCTTGTAGGGCCTTGCTAGTAAAGTAAACTGGTTGTTGTCCATTCTTAAACTCTTAGATGTAAGCAGAGGCTATGGCTTTGCTTGCAACTGCTAGGTACAATATGAGCTCCTCTCCTTTTTCAGTTTGCATGAGGATTAGTGGATGACTTAGGAAGTTATTCAAGTCTTGAAAAGCTTGTTCGCATTCCTAAGTCCTCTCAAATCGACGTCCCCTTTTTAAGTATTGAAAATAGAGGTAGAGATTTCAAGGCCGTTCATACAAAGAATCTGGATAAGGTTGCTGTTCATACCCTGACCGAGCTCCCCAAACTCGGTAAGTTCATAGAAGGTCCGACCTCGTCCCAAAGCCCACGCCCGAGGTCGGACCTCGGACAAATAAGTTAAGAAGGCCCATCAAAAGGAACGAAGCCCAAAAACCTAAAGGCCCAAACGGCCTAGGAAAGGCGGTTCCACGAAGATAGGGATAAAACCCCCAAAAGATAAGATAAGATAAGAATATCTTATCCAGGGAAGATCACGGCCAGCTACTATAAATACACTGGAGCACCCAGGTATAACATACATTCTACATTCTACACATATCTGCTTGGACCCATGCTAACTTAAGCATCGGAGTGTCATTGCAGGTACAACCACCCGCCGCTCAGCGCATCAAGCTCGGGTCACGGAACCCCCACCTCGGGTCTCGCCAAGACGACCGAGCTACACGTTTCAGGTAACCCTCGGAACATTGGCGCCGTTGCCGGGGAACCTGGAAGTCATCCCTTTACCATGGCGGACGACCCTCTCAACAATACATCAGAACAAGAGGAGGAAGTTGACACCGGCGAACGACCGGACAGCCCTCTATCACCACGCACTCCAGGAGGAAACAAACAGAATCGCCCAAGTACATCACTCCCAAACAAAGATCCACAAAATCCCGAAAGAGAAAAGAGCTCGGAAATTCTAGAAGCAGTCCAGGCACAACAAAACCGACTGAAACAACTCGAAGAGGACATAAAGAAGCAAAAAGAAACCGAACAAGATCTGAGAAGGGAGGCTCGCAAGCGCAGAGAATTAGAAGAGAAACTACGGAAAATAGAGGCCAACCTGAAAGATCGAACAGAACGCGACACCACCCCCGAAGGCAAACATGATCCCTTCACAAAAGAGATCATGAAGGAAAAGGTACCGCGAAACTTTAAACCACCCGATATGGATCTCTACGACGGCACCACCGATCCAAGCCACCACCTCAGCAACTTCAGAAGCAGAATGTACCTAGTCGACGCCTCCGACGCGATTCGGTGCAAAGCCTTCCCCACCACTCTCACCAAGTCAGCCATGAGGTGGTTCGACAACCTGCCACCGAGATCAATCACCAGCTTCGAAGACCTAACTAAGAAATTCCTAACAAGGTTCTCCATTCAAAAGGACAAGGCAAAACATGCCCCCAGTCTACTCGGGATCAAACAAGGTAACCAAGAAACTCTCCGAGAATACATGGAGCGATTCAACAAAGCCTGCCTGGACATACAACACTTGCCCACTGAAGCAGCTATCATGGGATTGGCAAACGGCCTAAAGGAAGGACCGTTTAGCCAATCCCTCTCCAAACGATACCCGACCTCCCTATACGAGGTGCAGGAGCGGGCAGAAAAATATATCAATATGGAGGAAACCTCCCAGCTAAGAGACTCTTCTAGGAAGGAATCAACCTACCCACACCGAGATCGAGATCGAGAACAGAAGAAGAAAGAAGAACCCAACTCAGACAAGCCCCGGAAGTACCACAACTATACCCCCCTCCGAGTCTCCCTGGTAGAAATCTACAGAGAAGTATACCACACCGAAAAGATCCCACCACCCCGACCTCTAAAACACAAAAGAGCGGGGAGAGATCGGTCCGAATACTGCGAATATCACAAGCTCTACGGTCATTCTACCAACGACTGCCACGACCTAAAGAATGTCATAGAAAAGCTAGCCAGAGAAGGAAAGCTCGACAGATACATAGCAGAGAAAGGAGAAGATACCAGGAAGAGAAGACGAGGAGACAATGAAGGTCGGGCAGAACAAGTCCCGCGAACCCCTGAAAGACACGTTCACATGATAAATGGAAGTTTCGCAGGCGGAGGAACATCCAGATCCTCGCGAAAAAGACACCTCAAAGAAATCTATCATGTCCGAGAAGACAGTTCCCTGCCCGAGTTACCCACTATCTCATTTACCCGAGAGGATGCTCAAGGGATAATACCCGGGCACGACGATCCAATGGTGATCACCGTTATTCTAGCAAACGCCAACTTACATCGGACCCTGATTGACCAGGGAAGCTCAGCAGATATCCTGTTCAAAGCGGCCTTCGACAAACTCGGACTTGAGGAAAAAGAGCTAAAAGCCTATCCCACCGACCTATTTGGGCTAGGGGACACCCCGATCCATCCCTTAGGATACATCTCGCTACACACTACCTTTGGAAGAGGCGAGCAATCTAAAACATTAAGCATCGACTACATTGTAGTCGACGTCACTTCAGCGTACAATGCCCTCATTGGGCGACCAACCTTAAACAGACTGGCAGCCATAGTCTCGACCCCACACCTCTGTATGAAGTTCCCTACCACAAAAGGAATCGCTACCCTAAAGGGCGACCAAAAGCTAGCACGGCGATGCTACAACGAAAGCCTAAGCCTAAAAGGGAAAGAGATCAACACGATAGAGCTCGGACGAGTTCAAGCCCGAGAAGATCTTCGGCCACAACCAGAGGGAGAAACCGAAAAAGTCCAGATTGGGAGCACACCTGAAAAAATAACAAACATAGGGGCAAATCTCGAGGCAGGCCTAAAAGAGGAACTCCTAAACCTCTTAAGGGAAAATTCCGACCTCTTCGCCTGGAAAGCCTCCGACATGCCAGGCATAAACCCCGATCTGATGTGCCACAAGCTATCAGTGTACCCGGGATCCCGACCTGTCCAACAAAGACGCAGGAAGCTCGGGCCCGAACGCATGCAAGCAATAGAAGAACAAGTACAAGCACTACTAGATGCAGGGTTCATTAGGGAAGTAAAATACCCCCTATGGCTCGCAAACGTGGTCCTAGTAAAAAAGCCCAATGGAAAATGGAGGATGTGCGTCGACTACACGGATCTCAACAAAGCCTGCCCCAAAGATCCATATCCGCTACCAAACATCGACGCCTTAGTAGACGCTGCCTCAGGCTATAGATATCTCTCCTTCATGGACCATACTCGGGATACAACCAAATCCCGATGTATGGACCTGACCAAGAAAAGACCTCGTTCATAACCCCAAGGGCAAACTACTGCTACGTAGTAATGCCCTTCGGGCTGAAGAACGCAGGAGCAACCTACCAGAGGCTAATGAACAAAGTGTTCTCAGAGCACATCGGACTACAACTGGAGGTGTACGTCGACGACATGCTGGTAAAGACACAAGAAGACAGAAACTTGCTGACCGACCTCACCAGTGTCTTCGGCACCCTCAGAAAACACAACATGAGACTTAACCCGACAAAGTGCACCTTCGCCGCAGAAGCCGGAAAGTTCTTAGGCTTCATGCTGACTCAAAGGGGCATCGAAGCAAACCCGGACAAATGCCAAGCAATACTCAATATGAAGAGTCCGACGTGTGTCAAAGAAGTACAACAACTGAACGGAAGGCTGGCCGCCCTGTCAAGATTCTTGGCAGGATCAGCAATAAAGTCACTACCTCTCTACTCACTCCTAAAGAAAGGGAAACCCTTCTCATGGACCCCGGAGTGCGAAAAAGCCTTTCAAGAATTCAAGGGATTCCTCGGGCAGCCACCGATCCTAACCCGACCTTTAAAAGGAGAAGAGCTCGTGCTATACCTCTCGGTCGGACATCGAGCAATCGCTTCAGCATTAATACGAGAAAATGACCAAGGACAACACCCCATATACTTTGTAAGCAAAGCACTACAAGGGGCCGAATTAAACTATCAGAAAATAGAAAAATTCGCCTACGCCCTAGTATTCACAGCTCGGAGGCTCCGTCCCTACTTTCAAGCCCACACCATCAAAGTCCGGACAAACTAACCCATGAGACACATCCTACAAAAAACAGACCTGGCAGGACGAATCCTACAATGGGCGGTGGAACTGTCCGAGTTCGACCTCCACTATGAAGCCCGGACTGCGATAAAATCTCAGTATCTAGCCGACTTCGTCGCGGAATACACTGAGACCCCTGGAACCCCACTCTCATGGAACCTGTACGTTGACGGGTCCTCAAACAAAACAGGAAGTGGAGCAGGGGTTATTCTCGAAAGCGACCAAGGAACGCGGATAGAACTATCCCTAAAATTCGAGTTCCAGGCTTCGAACAACCAAGCCGAATACGAGGCCCTATTAGCAGGCCTAAAACTAGCCGAAGAGGTCGGAGCCCAGAAAATCACAATCTTCAGCGACTCCCAGGTCGTCACATCACAAGTCAGTGGAAGCTACCAGGCCAAAGACCCGACTATGAAGAAATACCTGGACCAAACACATGCACAATTACGCCACTTTTCAGAAATACAGATCCAGCACATACCTCGGGAACAAAATGCCCGGGCAGACGCCCTCTCAAAGCTTGCCAGCACCAAGCCCGGAGGCAACAACAGAAGTCTCCTCCAGGAAACCTTACAATCTCCCTCCGTGCTAAGAGGGGAAGAAACGCTAAACATATCCGACCAACAGCAAGGATGGATGACCCCCATACTCAGCTACCTGAAGTCGGGAACTCTCCCCGCCGAAAGAAAGGAAGCTAAAGGACTCACGAAAGACGCCCAGAATTATACACTAATTCACGACGTGTTATACAGAAGAGGATTCGCAAACCCCCTCCTTAGGTGCGTCCCGACCTCAGAAACGAAGAGCGTCCTCGAAGAAGTCCACGAAGGCATGTGTGGGAACCATCTCGGAGCTCGGGCACTATCCAAAAAAGTAGTCAGAGCCGGGTTCTACTGGCCGACCTTGCAAAGAGACGCAACAGAGTTTGTGAAAATATGCCCCCCTGCCAAAAACACGCCAATTTTCACAAGGCACCACCCGAAGACCTTATCAGCATCACTGCACCATGGCCCTTCGCAAAATGGGGACTCGACCTACTCGGCCCGTTCCCACAAGGACCGGGGCAAGTCAAATACCTCATAGTAGGGGTCGACTACTTCACGAAGTGGATCGAAGCTGAACCCTTAGCCACCATTACGGCTCAGAAAAGCCGCAAATTCCTATACAAAAACATTGTCACAAGGTTCGGAGTCCCCTACTCCATCACAACAGACAATGCAACACAATTCACGGACACAAGTTTTCAGAAATTGGTGGCCGAACTAAAAATCAAACAGCAATTCACATCAGTCGAGCACCCACAAGCCAATGGGCAAGCAGAAGCTGCAAATAAAATCATCTTGGCCGGGTTAAAACGCAGACTCCAAGAGACCAAAGGGGCATGGGCCGAAGAGCTCCCCCAGGTGCTATGGGCATATCGGACAACCCCACACTCTACAACGGGAGAATCGCCATTCCGACTAGCTTACGGAATGGAGGCAATGATTCCTATCGAAATAGAGGAAGGGTCACCTAGAACCGTCTTCTACAACGAAAAAGATAACCCGCAGGCACAAAGGGAAGAACTCGACCTCCTCCCCGAGGTCCGAGAAAGAGCTCGGATTCGAGAAGAAGCCTTAAAACGACGGACGGCCCTCAGATACAATCAGAAAGTAATAAAGCGAAGCTTCTCCACTCACGACCTAATTCTAATCCGAAACGACATCGGAACACAAAAGTCGGGAGAAGGAAAGCTAGCTGCAAACTGGAAAGGACCCTACAAAGTAACAGAAGTCTTAGGAACAGGCTATTACAAGATATCCGACCTAGAAGGCAATGAGCTGCCCAGGGCCTGGCACGCCTGTAATCTAAGACGGTACTACAGCTAGAAAAATTTGACCCGAGGTGTACTCTTTTTCCCTACAAGGGTTTTTTAATGAGACACTCGGTCAAGTAAGGCACCCGACCCAGTCAAGGGTAAACACTCTGTAAATATTCTTTCTTTTTAATACTAATCAAATTTCTCTATTTTCTCTTCCTCATGATGAAGCAAATCCTAGAAAGTACCCTACCAAGGCGCATTAATTTATGCTCGGCAAAACGCAAAAAATCATTTGCCAAGAGACCATAAGAGGTCGGCAAAGATAAAGCGACGAGGTTCAAATTAATGTGAGAAGTTATAAAGTAACTCTGAAATGGCTCGAAAAGCCAAATAAAAAAGAGGTTACAAAAATAACTTAAAAAGGCCGACCAAACGACGAAGTCGGACCCAACAAAGGGAAAAGTTATGAAGTAACTCTAAAATGGCTCAAAAAGCCAAATAAAAAGGGATTACAGAAATAACTCAGAAGAACCGACCAACGACAAAGTCGGACCTAACAAAAAGGAGGTACTCGAGCGCCCGATGTCCGAGAAAAAGCTCGGCCCAAGAAAGAAGCCCTAAAACGGCAAAAACCAGGATTTCGAAAAACGCTTACTAAAAAGTTGTTAATCGAAAAGCAACTAAAAAGTACAAGCGAAAACAACGAAATCGAAAGAAGTTTCAAAACGCTAGCTAAAAAGTTGTTAATCGAAAAACAACTAAAAAGCACAAAAGCGAAAGTAAGAAGTCAAAACGCTAGCTAAAAAGTTGTTAATCGAAAACAACTAAAAAGCACAAAAGCGAAAGTAAGAAGTCAAAACGCTAGCTAAAAAGTTGTTAATCGAAAACAACTAAAAAGCACAAAAGCGAAAGTAAGAAGTCAAAACGCTAGCTAAAAAGTCGTTATCCAAAAACGACTAAAAAGCACAAAAGCGGAAACAAAAAGTCAAGCGCGAGCAAAAAACACCACGTAATAAAGTTACTACAAGTAGCTAAATAAAACAAAAGGTGTCCAAAGCGTTCAACAGAAACCATCCAAAAAACAAAAGGGCCCACAGGTCGGGCAAAACACCAAGAAGTACAAGATTACAAAGGATCGAGGCCCTTTCCGGACTCCACATCGACAGCAGGCTGAAACATAGATATCGGGACTGCATCGACGGCAACGTCATCCCGGTTTGAAACCTCCACACCAGATCTATCCTCAGCCAAAAGTGAAGTCGGGTTCACAACCGGAACCTCGGGGTCGGACACCGGAACCTCATCCTCGGCAGGAGCAGGAACAATCTTTCCCTCCACAACAATGTTTTCCGTACTGAATAAGCTCAGATCCAGGTCGGGAGCAAGAACCCGGACCTGATCCCTCAAATTCACAAACATAGCATCCATACCCTTGGCCACATTATCTTCCAGCTCGTAAAAATCATCCCGAGCAGACTGTAACCTCTCCTTCGTCTCCACAAGCTCAGCATACAGCTTAGTATAGTTCTCCGTCGCCACCCTCGCCATCTCCTCAGATGTCTTCGCCGCCGCCACGGCCGCGGTGGCCCAAACTTTTTCTTCCTCCAAAGAGGCTTCCAGCTCAGTAATCCTGGCAGCCTTCAGTTGACTAATCTTATCAAGCTCAGACCGTGCCTCCTCAAGTCGGGAGCTGGTCGCCCCAAGGGGAGCTTTCTTGAACTCTCGAGCAATAGCAGCATGAAGACTAGCCATCCGGACACAGCTCCGCGCCATATACTGAAAGTGATGCTCCATAGACGCATCATCAGTAGAAATAAAGGTCTGGGGGAGAATGTGCTGCTCAACCCAACCAAGAGCGTCAAAATCCTTATCATTGAAACCGGCAAGCTCTTGAGAGGTCTTCTGTTTCTTGGGGGGAGGACCCGAGGTCGAAGACGGGGAAAGGTGACCGGGTCCGGAGGTCGGAGGATCCTGAGTTATAGCTCGGAACTGAGGAGTCGGAATGGTCTTCGACCGAGTCTGAACACCCACGGTAGTCTTCTGAGGAGAAGATCGGGCAGAAGCCTCAGCCTCGATATTCCGAGCAGCCGCAGACTTCTTCGACCGACGAAGAAACTTCATGGAATCCGCCTGAGAAGACATCTCTGCAGAAAACAAAAAGAAAGGGATTATCACAAACAGGAATTCCACCAAAACAGGCAAAATACTAAAAGGATGAAGCTCGGAGAGGTCGGGAACTACCTAACTCGGAACGGAGAAGGCTTGGATCTCCCAACATTTTCTTCGTATCCAAGTGAGGTGCCCGACCCCATAAACTGCTCAACACACCCGCAAAAGCCTGCTCTACCTCATCTAGACTCTCAAAGGTATACTTAACCGACACTACATTCTCCTGCCAACAAAGAGGAAAAGAAGGCTCCCCACTCTCATCTAGAAAGAAAGGTCGGACATCTCCGGCAGCCCGGACCTTGAAATAGTAGTTCTTGAAATCATGAAACGACTCATCATACAAGGTACAAAACTTCTTTCCCTGGTTAGCCCTAAAAGAGACCCAAGACACCTTCCCAGCACCCGACCCCGGCTTCGTCAACGCGAACAGATAGGAAAAAAGAGAAACAGAAGGGGAGACGCCCAAAAACTGACACAAAAGTTGAAACAGCTTTAAAAACGCCCAAGAATTCGGATGGAGTTGCGTAGGGGCAAGGTTACAAGACCAAAGGACCTCGGACTCCAAGTCGGTAAAAGGAAGTCGTACACCAAGCTTAGAGAAAAAACAATCGTAAGCATAAAAGAATAGCTTCTCGGAACTTTCCAAAGGCGGGAAGCACACTCTCTCCTCGGACTCTGGGGCTACTAGCTCATAATCCCGCTCAGACTCCCTGTTCTCACAAATACTACACTCCCTACGGAACCTAACTAGATACTCAGAATCTACAACAGAAGGGACCCTTAGAGGAACAGGATCTACCCAACCAAGACCACTCGGAATCTTGGTCGACATTGCTTGAAACACCTTTCGAGACATAAAAAATCTTGCCTACAAAGAAGAGTACAGCAGCAAGCCAAAAATCACATAAGTAGGCAGACAGCAAAAAACTCGTTCAGCAGAAACAAAAAAACGAAAGTTCTTTTTAGAAGAAAAAATGCAGTAAACCCGAAATCAGAGTACCAAGAGAAAAGAGCCCCCCCCCCCACATACAAACAAACCAAAGCAATGGCGGCGCCTCTTTTCGGGGCAACCCAGGCATAGAGAAAAAGAAACGAGAACAAACCTGGAAAGAAAGAGGACGACAAGTTCCGACAGCAAAGAGAAACAGGCGGCGCAGAAGAAACCCCGGAAAAAACGCACAGAAAGAGTCGGAGAAGAAGAACAAAAGAGAAAAAAGGAGCGGTGCTCGAAGGAGAGATGGCGAAAACTCAGAAAACGGAAAAAGGAACAGAATAAAACGAAGAAAATGAGGAAAGGGGCAAATAAATAATGCCTTCACAGAGCCCGAACGGAAATCGAGGAGAAACGGTAAAAAGCAATAAATGCTGAAACGGCCATTTTCAAATTTTGAAAAAAGTACTATGCCCGAGCTCGACCCCTCAAGAAAGGACGAACTCGGGCAGGGGCACTGTTCATACCCTGACCGAGCTCCCCAAACTCGGTAAGTTCATAGAAGGTCCGACCTCGTCCCAAAGCCCACGCCCGAGGTCGGACCTCGGACAAATAAGTTAAGAAGGCCCATCAAAAGGAACGAAGCCCAAAAACCTAAAGGCCCAAACGGCCTAGGAAAGGCGGTTCCACGAAGATAGGGATAAAACCCCCAAAAGATAAGATAAGATAAGAATATCTTATCCAGGGAAGATCACGGCCAGCTACTATAAATACACTGGAGCACCCAGGTATAACATACATTCTACATTCTACACATATCTGCTTGGACCCATGCTAACTTAAGCATCGGAGTGTCATTGCAGGTACAACCACCCGCCGCTCAGCGCATCAAGCTCGGGTCACGGAACCCCCACCTCGGGTCTCGCCAAGACGACCGAGCTACACGTTTCAGGTAACCCTCGGAACAGTTGCCAACCTTCCATTTAACTATTGGACTCCTTTGAGGCAGGTCAGACTTTTCATCTCAGGTATTATTTTGCACTTGTCCAGGTTGGCTTTGATACCCTTTTGAGTGAGTGTGAAGCCTAGGAACTTCTCGACCTCTGCTGCAAAAGTGCATTTTGAGGGATTTAGCCTCATCCCATGCTTTCTTATTGTTTTGAATACCTCAGCTAAGTCAGGCAAAAGGCTACTACCATCTTTGGTTTGAACAAGCATGTCGTCCACATATACTTCCATCAATTTTCTGAGGTGAGATTAAAACACCTTGTTCATTAGTCATTAATATATGGCTCCAGTATTTTTTTTTAATTTGAAAGGCATCACCACATAATAATAATTGGCTTTCGGAGTGATAAAAGAAGTTTTCTTTTGGTCCAACTTGTACATCAGAATTTGGTTGTATCCTAAATATGCGTTCATAAGGACAAATATCTGTAGCCTGAAGTCGAATCTACTAAAGCATCAATGCTGGAAAGAAGGTATGGATCTTTAGGACACACTTTATTAAGGTCGGTATAGTTAACACACATGCTCCATTTGCCATTCTGTTTTTCACGAGTACGACATTGGCCCACCACAAAGGGTTCTTTACTTCCCTTATAAACCTAGCTTCTATCAATGCTTGGACCTACTCTTCAACGACTTGTGCTCTTTCGAGAATGAGCTTTCACTGTATTTATTGAACAGTTTAATTTGACTTATGTGCTCGGAATGTATTCCGGGCATATCAGAGGCCTTCCACGCGAAAGGTCAAAATTTTATTGCAGGAGTTTATTGAGATCTGATTTCAATTCTTTTTCTAGGTTTGCTCATATGCCTGTTGTCTTTCTGGCTTGATCTCTGATTTGAACTTCCGTCTTTCTATCAGGTTGTGGCCTCAGTTCTTCTCATGCTCGGATACCACTGAGCTCAATGGTGTTAACTTATTTTCCTTTAATACATCCGCATAGGTTCAGCCTTTCATTGTAGCATTTTCATGCTAACCTCTAATCTCCTCTTATGGTAGAGATTCCCTCTAAAGTCAAAAATTTCATACAGAGATGAGGGGTGGAGCCGACCGCAACAAGTCATTTAAGATTGTCCGACCTATTAGAGTATTGTAGGGTAATACTACCTACACCACAATGTATTCTCTACTAAAAGTTCTGGACTTCGTACTTTTACCAAAAGTGGTATGTAACGAAATGAAGCCGAGAGGTCGATGGGTGTGTCTTCCAACCCGAAAAGGGTATCGGGATAAGCTCTTAGCTCTTTTTCTTCCAACCCAAGCCTGTCGAAGACAGACTTAAACAATATGTCGGCCGAACTACTTGGTCTACCAGAGTCCCGTGGATCACAACGGGATCGTCGTGCCGCTGTGTTATCCCTTGCACATCTTCTTTTGTGAAGGAAATAGTAGGCAAGTCGGGGACTTTGGACTCTTCTTTGACTTTATAGACTTCTTTCAAATATCTTTTACGAGAAGACTTAATTACTCTACCTCTTGCAAATCCTCCAGATATCATATGGATGTGCCCATCAGGAGTTCATGGTGGCCGATCTCGTCGACCCTTGTCTTCCTCTTCTCTCTTCCTTTTACACGGATCGTTCGATCTTTCTGTTAGGTATCTTCCTAATCGACTTCTCTGGCCAGATTTTCTATCACATTTTTCAAGTCATAGCAATCGATGGTAGAATATTCATATATCTTGTGATCTCACAGTATTTTGTCTGACTTTCGCCTTTCTTATTTTTGATGGGATGAGAAGGTAGAAGTTTTTTGGTATGGCAGATCTCCCTGTAGATGTTGACAAGAGAAACTCGTAGAGGGGTGTAGTTATGGTACCCTCGAGGCTTGCCCGAGCTGTATTCATCCTTTTTCTTTGCTTCTTTCTCTTTATCCCAAGCCTGATAAGGATGGTTTTATCTCAGAGCAGGTTCTCTTAGTCTGGTATTCTCTTGTAGAACTAGCTTTCTTTAAACTATAATAGATTTAATTTGTCTGATGATGATATCAACAATTTTACATTATCAGACATGGAAGATGTATGTCATGCATTCTTATGGAAGGAGCTTGCAAGAATATTCTCCAATGTCAATCCCTCTGATAATAAATACTCATTGTTGCATGAGAGACTAATAATAGAGAATCTCAAGTATGACAGACGTCAATTAGAGACCTTAACATCATTGATGTTGTACATAGTAACTATGGAATAGAAAGAAGCTTATGACAGTGTTATGAGGGTTGTGAATGGATCCGAGAGATGATTTTTTTCTCTTTATGGTCATGGTGGTTGTGGTAAAACATTCCTTTACAACTTGATGTTAGTAAAAGTTAGGTAAGAGGGTACAATAGTGCTTAATATAACTTCCAGTGGAATAGCCTTGCTTCTCCTACCGAACGGTAGGATTGCACACACTAGATTTAAGATGCCTCTACTTGTAGATGAATATTCTACGTACAATATCTGACAGGGTCCACCCCTCCCAAAATGTTGATAAGGACATATTTAATAATCTAGGATGGGGCACCTATGCTTAGCAGGTATTGTTAAGAGGCATTGGAAAGATGTTTGAAGGGTGTTATTAGGCACACATCAATTGTTAATGGCTAGCGTCCATTCAGAGGAAGGCGGTTGCACCTGGTAGAGACTTTAAATAAATATTACCTATAATTATTAGAGGATCTTGACAGGATATAATGCATGCAACCATAAATTCTTCATACATTTGGGAGTTTGCTAATGTTCTACGACTGTTAAAGAATATGAGGCTAAATATGAGATGCGAAAATGAAAATAAATAAAAAAAAATCAAATAATTTAGTGATTGGTTATTAAAAGTTGGTGATGACTGATGTTATGCCCAATCGTACGGGCTGAGATTTCTCAAAATAGGACTAACGTTGCAACTATAGACCCAAACCCGACAATCGATCGTTGATCAAATTTGGAAATTAACAAGATGTGTCACAACTCAAAACCAATTTAAACCGAGAGTATTTAGCTCCCGGGTCGTCTTCCAAGGAATCACTTAAGAGGCAATGAGTGTGCAAATTCCTGTTGTAGTGATCAAGGGGTTGTCAATAAAGAAATGAACATATAAAGCAGTAAAAGAACATGCAAAATTGTAATGATTGAACTAATGAAGAAATTAAAGAACCGACTATGTAATATAAACAAGTAAAGTATAAAAGAGATTAACATAGCAATGTATGAAGGATTGAAAGCATAAAAAAGGGTCTTGGCTTGGAGTGAGCTAAGGATCCTTTCCTTGTTGGAACCACAACTATGCCAATTGTGTTGGATTAATCTCACTTGATCAACCCTCACATCGGAAGGTAAGTTAAATGAGCATAAGTGTGCTTAACCCACAAATCCTAAATTGCTTGCTAATTGCCTTAGCAACAACTTAGCGTTAGTGGGAACAAGAACAATTAACAATCCAAGGATTGATACTAAATGTTGGACATTCCAACTCTAGGAACCCAATTACTCACTTTACCCAAGCCAAGAGACAAAAATTTAGCCTAAAACCATGTTTGACATTTTGTCAAACACTTGGTGGGCAAAAAGCTTAAACATGATAAAAATAAGAAAAGGCTTGGAAGTAAAAGCAACAATTGATTTCAATCAACAAGAATAGCATAGGAAAGCGTAGAACAAACATCAAACATTAAATTCATCAACAAGAAAGGGAAATTGCAAAAGAGAAGCAAAATTGAACTATAACTTAAATGAGAAGAAAGAGTAATAACAATGTAACTATAAAGAGTAATAACAAGAGAATACTTACAATGAGATTAGCAAAATCCAATGATCAAAAATGAAAATGGCACTTGGAATGTAAAACCCTAATGGAGAAGATAAGAAAACTTAGAGAAAACTAAAACTAAAACCTTCTATTCTACTCCTAAAACTATCCTAATGCTATGCTATGTTATGTCCCTCATTTTCCATCCAATATGAGCTAAAAGACTTCAGAAATGGGCCTCAAAAGCCCTCAAATTACGAGTCACATGCTTTTCTAATGAGGTCATGTGCGGACACCACTGTGCGTCCGGACACTTTGCGAAATTCCCAACCTGTGCGTACGCACAAGTAGCTGTGCGCACGCACACTAGGCGATGCTTGATGGGACGCGCGACGTGCTCAAAATGATCCACACGCTCTGTTTGGGCTCCTGTGCGGACGCACAAGAGGCTGTGCGCATGCACAGGTCTCTGAGCTCGTCTCCTTTTATTCTTCAAGTTTCCTCCACTTTGCATGCTCTTCTTCCATTTTCTCCATCCCATTCCTACCTTATCCACCTCAAATCACTCACAAACACATCAAGACATCGAATGGAAGGCAAATGGAATAAAAATATATCAAACTAAGCACAAAAAAGCATATTTTCGTAATCAAGCACAATTTGGGAGGGAGATTCAAAAACATGCTATTAAAGGGAATAAGAGCAAGTTTATATGATGAAATCCATTCAATTCTAACCGAAATTCATCATCAAATATGGATTCGTCAATTCCCCCACACTTAAACACTAGCATGTCCTCATGCTAAACACACTCAAAGGAGATAGATGAAAGGGAAAATGACTTATGCTATATACTACTTAAATGCATGCAACTATCCTAAGGCTAATAGCAAAAAATGTGCTACGACGCGAGTTGGTAGAAACAAGCCATGAAATTCCAATCCATCACAAGAAAGCTTAAGGGCCAATGCAAAGAGGTCATGCATTAAGATCAATGTCCAAAGAATTGAATCAAAATTTTCAAAATTATTCAATCAAACAACTTGCAAGAAGATACAATATAAAGAGCAAGAACATAGAATTGAGCGATCGAACCCCTCACCGGATGTGTATCCACTCAATTCGCTCAGTGTTTAGGGTTTAGCCACTCAATTCTCCTTTTATCATGCTTTTCAAAGATTTGCAAGTCATCTAACAATCAACTAGTATTTGATGCATGAATAACAATTATCATGAGGTCTTTAGAGGGATGTAATGGGGCTAGGGTTCATGTAGGATTGATGAAATATGGTTAAGTGGACTCAAAATTAGTTCTTTGATTAGCTTGAGTGTCCACCTATTCCTATATCACATATATACACTTAACAATATAACCTATCTACCCATTTCCTTTTCTTTTTCTATCTCACCTCACTCATGCATTTTCTTTTCAAACATGGCATATGCATCCTTTATTTAACTCTTTATTTTATACTTTGTTATGTACAAAAAAATTTTTTGAAGCAAAATTTGGACTATGAATGCATATGTCTTCATTAATAAAATGCATGAGCATTACCTAATTGCCAAAAATTTTTCACAATAAGCTTATGCCTCCTTCACCAATGTTTCCCAAAATCCCCCCCTCCACACTTATACTTTACACACTAATCCACCCAAGCTAATCAAACAGTAATTCGGGGACATCAATGATTTTTCACTTAAGGGGAGTAATGTGCTATCATTAGAACAAAAGGGGAATTATAGGCTCAAAGGGGTTCACAAAGGTGCATGCAAGGGTTGGCCATATAGGTTAGTGACTTTATCATCAAAAGATGGCCTCAATCATGCTAAATTCATTCAAACACAAATACAGGACATAAAGAATCATGAAAATCAATGATCGTAATCAAAAAGGAGTTATGATCACACACAAGAAGAACATTATGGTTGAAAAGATACAACCATCTATTAAAGCTCAAGACTCACAAGGTATGTTGTTCGAGCTCTTTTCCATGTTCTACAAACAATTTACTCCAAGCAAGTTGGCAAACATAATATTTCCTTCAATTCAATCAATGGTATGCTCTAGAAAAAGATTTCATGGGAATTCCTTGGTGTTTCACCAACTTATTCATTCTAACATGCAACATGCAAGTACTACTACTAAATATCCATAAATGATAAAGAAATAATTACAAGCAACCAAGCAAGATAAAACAAACATAAAACTACTCAAAATAAAGAAAAAGTACTACAAGAAACATTGCAAAACTGCTTTGAAAATAGAAATTTTTACCCCCCTTAGAATCATCGATCCTCCCCCACACTTAGTTTGTGCACGGTCTTTCATGCATGCTTATGCTCCGGGAGGATGAAAAGGGGCCACCTTCAGCTGGTAGACTCAGAAGTGGGTTGGTCAATTGCGTCATACTCCTCCCTCGCTATCTCGGATGAAGCTCTAGGAGGCGGGCTGGGGTCTCTTCCTTCTAGCCTTGTTGCTATCCACTCAAAACGCTGTTGCTCCAAATGCTCCTTGTGGTAGATATCATGCAAGATGTCTTTGAATACTTCTGAAAGAGAATGAAGAAAAGGTAAAGTAGTTGACAAAGTTGGTAGTCGTGGTGGTGGTGCTGTGGGTGTCTTCCTCTCAAAGGGTGTGGTGGTTGTTGTTCTTTCCAAATCTCCCCTTGGAATGTACTTGTTGCCTATAGGGACCCTGAACATGATGTCTCTCAGACATCACTCTACCCCCGCTGCTATTGCTAAACGCATCACCATCGATAAAAAAAGGATGTTGATGTTTTTCTTCTCAATCAGTTTCCATATCGATGTGCGTAATAACGGCACAATGGCTATACTTTTGCCTTCCATGATAGCCCAAAGTAGCAACGCAGTCTTGAATCTCACATGGGTAGCATGGGTGCTGGGAATGATGTAATCCGCCACAATTTGATGCCATATATGAGGTTCGGCATTCAAATCAGAGTAAGCTATAGATGCGGGAACAGAATTTCTCCCCTTGCTATACTCCCATGAGCGAGGCACAGGGACGGCTAATTCTCTTAAGTATGGGAGTCAAGAACATCCTCCCCTTGGACACATTCGCCTTGATCCTTGAATAGTCATCATACCCAGGCAGAATGTGGGGGATCTTCAGAATAGCTTCAATAGCTCGGTTGGAAGTATCCAACCTCTTGCTCCGGAGGAATACCGACTCCTCTTCCCAATTTTGGTAGTTAGCGTAGAATTCCCGCACCATGGTTTCATTGAATTCAATTGGGTCTTGCTCTAAGAACTCCCAATGAAGTGAGGTGATCCGCTCATGGATGATCGTTTTGTACTTGATTGGAACCTTAAGCGTCCGTTCCCAATGGATTGGCCTTTCCTCAAATTTGCCATATAGGAACTCGGCTCTTTGGTTGATCAAGGTGTTCGGGTTATCGCTCGGGCGAGCCATGAAGTATGGTCTTGATGCGCGGGGTGTAGGTTCCACAACCGGCAAAGCGACCGGTTTCTTACCCTTCTTTCACATCCTAAAAAGAAAATAGAAAACAACAAGGTCATAGGACAACAACAAACTTAGAACAATGAGGAAGCACTAAATGAAGTGAAGAAACTAAATCCTTAGTTGGAAGTTTGAAAATAGTGTGATTCATAAGAATGGCGGCGTGTATATTCCAATGGTGCACGCGGTTGGAACACACACACCGGCCGCACACAACGGTAATCACACTCTTAAAGCAATTCAAAGTTCAAAACTTCGCAACTAAGTGCTTAAGTTGCACATATGAAATAGAAAAATAGAAGCAACTTCAAGCAAGCACCAAAAATGAATTGTCAATTGTTCATCCTCAACAAGTGGTAATCACATAGACAATGCTCTCAATTCCAAACCCAAAAGATGTTTGATCAAGACATCATCAAAAGTTGAACATTCATAAAGTGATTACTCAAGTTAAATTCCAAGATGAACAATGAGACTCTAATTTTACCAACACAATGCATTTACATCTAAAGTCACCCATTGATGAGCGGATAATTTGTATGCTTTTTGGCATTGTTTTTAGTATGTTTTCAGTATCTTTTAGTTATTTTTTAGTATATTTCTATTAGTTTTTAATTAAAATTCATTTTTCTGGACTTTACTATGAGTTTGTGTGTTTTTCTGTGATTTCAGGTATTTTCTGACTGAAATTGAGGGTCCTGAGCAAAAATCTGATCCAGAGACTGAAAAGGACTGCAGATGCTGTTGGATTCTGACCTCCCTGCACTCGAAGTGGATTTTCTGGAGCTACAGAAGCCCAATTGGAGCGCTCTCAACGGAATTGGAAAGTAGACATTCTGGGCTTTCCAGCAATATATAATAGTCCATACTTTGCCCAAGATTTGATGGCCCAAACCGGCGCTCAAATTCACCTACAGAAATTCCAGCGTTAAACGCCGGAACTGGCATAAAATTTGGAGTTAAACGCCCAAACTGGCATGAAAGCTGGCGTTTAACTCCAGAAAAGGTCTCTACACGAAATTTCTTCATTGCTCAGCCCAAGCACACACCAAGTGGGCCCGGAAGTGGATTTTTCTGTCATTTACTCATTTCTGTAAACCTTAGGACACTAGTTTACTACTTATAGGATCTTTTGACATTGTATCCGCACCTTAGGACCTCATAACATTTTGTACACGTTTCTTTCCACAGTATGAGCCTCTAAACCCCATGGTTGGGGGTGAGGAGCTCTGCTGTGTCTTGATGGATTAATGCAATTACTACTGTTTCTTATTCAATCATGCTTGCTTCCATTCTAAGATAACACTTGTTCTTAATCCGGATGAATGTGATGATCCGTGACAATCATCATCATTCTCAACTATGAACACGTGCCTGACAACCACCTCTGTTCTATCTTAGATTGAGTAGTTATCTCTTGGGTTCTTTAATCGGAATCTTCGTGGTATAGGCAGGACCTGATGGCAGCATTCAAGAGAATCCGGAAGGTCTAAACCTTGACTGTGGTATTCTGAGTAGGATTCAATGATTGAATGACTGTGACGTGCTTCAAACCTGTAACCTACTGGGCGTTAGTGACAGACGCAAAAGAGGGATTCTATTCCGGTAGGGGAGGGAACCAAACCGGTGATTGGCAGTACTGTGACAGAGTGCGTGCATTAGCTTTCACTGCGAGGATGGGAGGTAGCCATTGACAACGGTGAAACCCTACATGAGCTTGCCATGGAAGGAGACTTGCGTGTTTGATGAAGAAGACAGTAGGAAAGCAGAGATTCAGAAGATGGAGCATCTCCAAACCTCAACCTATTCTCCATTACTGCAATACAAGTAACCATTTCATGTTCTTTTACTTCTTACAATCAATCCTGATAATTTCTGATATCCTGACTAAGATTTACAAGATAACCATAGCTTGCTTCAAGCCGACAATCTCCGTGGGATCGACCCTTGCTCACGCAAGGTATTACTTGGACGACCCAGTGCACTTGCTGGTTAGTTGTGCGGGATTGCAAAAGTGTTATTGCAATTTCGTGCACCAAGTTTTTGGCGCCGTTGCCGGGGATTGTTCGAGTTTGGACAACTGACGGCTTATCTTGTTGCTTAGATTAGGACTGTTTTATTTTTGTTGGTTTAGAGTCTTTTAGTTGAGTCTAGTTTCATATTCTAAGTTTGGTGTCAATTGCATGCTTTTGTTTTTCTTTTTTTTCGTTTTTGCATGTTCTTAGTCCCTTTTTGATTCATAAAAATTCTAAGTTTGGTGTCCTCTTTGTGTTTTTCTCTTAAAATTTTTGAAAATTTAGTGTCTGATTTTCTAAAAATTTTAAGTTTGGTGTCTTTTTGCTGTTTTTCTCTTTCCTCTTTTTAAAAAATCAAATCTTTTTCATAAAAATTTTTCAATCATATCTTCTTAATTGCTGTTTTCAACATCTTTTTTTTTCACTAATTGATTCAGTTCTCAATTTGCTTTGATCTTATTTTATTTTTAATTTTCGAATTTTATTTTATTTTCCTTTTATTTTATTTTATTGTATTTTATTTTTTTTCGGTTATTTCAAAAAAAAATAAACAAAATTTATCTCTTTGCAATCATTCTCATTTCCCTTTTGTCCATTATGGACTTAAGTGGAATTAATCAGTCCAAGATGACTCTGGGGTCTTATGCTAACCCCATTACAGCTGCATATGGGAGTAGCATCTGTATACCTCCCATCAAAGCAAGCAGCTTTGAGCTAAATCCTCAACTCATTATCATAGTGCAGCAAAATTACCAGTATTCCGGTCTTCCACAGGAAGAACCTACTGAGTTTCTGGCACAGTTTTTACAAATTGCTGACACAGTATATGATAAAGAGGTAGATCAGGATGTCTATAGACTATTACTGTTTCCATTTGCTGTAAAAGATCAAGCTAAAAGGTGGTTAAATAACCAACCTACAGCAAGCATAAAGACATGGAAACAGTTATCAGACAAATTCCTGAATCATTTTTACCCTCCAAAAAGGATGACACAACTAAGGCTGGACATCCAAGGCTTTAAACAAGAGGATAATGAATCCCTTTATAATGCCTGGGAGAGGTATAGAGGTATGCTAAGAAAATGTCCCTCTGAAATGTTTTCAGAGTGGGTACAGCTAGACATTTTCTACTATGGGCTTACAGAAAAAGCTCAGATGTCTTTAGACCACTCAGCTGGTGGATCTATACACATGAGGAAGACAATTGAAGAAGCTCAAGAGCTTATAGACACTGTTGCTAGAAACCAATATTTGTACTCTAGCAATGAGTTCTCTTCAGAAGAGGAAGTCATGACAATAGTCACTGACTCTAATCCTCAAGAACAGATAATGGAGCTTAATCAACAACTACTCCTGATGACTGAACAGTTAGCAGAATTTAAAGAGATGCTCCATGAAACTAAAGTTGCTAATAAAAGCATAGAACTACAGTTGAATCAAGCAAAACAGCAAATATCTAAACAGATAACTGAGGAGTGCCAAGCAGTTCAATTGAGGAGTGGAAAGACCTTGAATAACACTGTTCAAAAGAGCAAAAAGCCAAATAAGGAACAAATGACAGAGGACAACCAAACCATTGTTCAAAATCCCTCTGAGGACAGTAAGAGCCCAGAGAGGAATATTGGCGTTCAAACGCCAGAAAAGGAAGGAAAGTTGGCGTTAAACGCCCATTCCTTGCCCAGTTCTGGCGTTCAAACGCCAGAAAAGGGGGAAAAGTTGGCGTTAAACGCCCATTTTCCACCCAATTCTGGCGTCCAAACGCCAAGGGAGGATCAGACACCTGAGAGTGCTGACAGTAATCCCCCTAACAAGGCTTCTTCAACCACTTCTGTACGGAATAAACCTGTAGCATCTAAGGTTGAAGAATATCAAGCCAAGATGCCTTATCCTCAGAAACTCCGCAAAGCGGAACAGGATAAGCAATTTGCCCGCTTTGCAGACTATTTAAGGACTCTTGAAATAAAGATTCCTTTTGCAGAGGCACTTGAGCAAATACCTTCTTATGCTAAGTTCATGAAAGAGATCTTAAGTCATAAGAAGGACTGGAGAGAAACTGAAAAAGTGTTTCTCACTGAAGAATGCAGTGCAGTCATTCTAAAAAGCTTACCAGAAAAGCTTCAAGATCCTGGAAGCTTTCTGATACCATGCACATTGGAAGGCACTTACACCAAGATAGCCTTATGTGATCTTGGAGCAAGTATCAATTTAATACCTACATCCACTATCAGAAAACTTGGGTTGATTGGAGAAGTCAAACCAACCAGGATATGCCTCCAACTTGCTGATGGCTCCATTAAACACCCATCAGGCATAATAGAGGACATGATTGTCAAGGTTGGGCCATTTGCCTTTCCAACTGACTTTGTGGTGCTGGAAATGGAGGAGCACAAAAGTGCAACTCTCATTCTAGGAAGACCTTTCCTAGCAACTGGACGAACTCTCATTGATGTACAAAAGGGGGAAGTAACCTTGAGAGTCAATGAGGATGAGTTCAAGTTGAATGCTGTGAAAGCTATGCAGCATCCAGACACACCAGAGGACTGTATGGACGCTGACATTATTGACTCTCTGGTAGAAGAGATCAATATGGCTGAAAGCCTAGAATCAGAGCTTGAGGACATCTTCAAAGATACTCAAACTGATCAGGAAGAGCCAGAGGAGGCAAAGGAATTTTCGAAAATTCCTCAGAAGGAGGATAAACCTCCTAAGCCTGAACTCAAACCACTACCATCATCCCTGAAATATGCATTTCTGGGAGAGGGTGACACTTTTCCAGTGATTATAAGCTCAGCTTTAAATCCACAGGAAGAGGAAGCACTGATTAAAGTGCTAAGGACACACAAGACAGCTCTTGGGTGGTCCATAAGTGATCTTAAGGGCATTAGCCCAGCTAGATGCATGCACAAGATCCTATTGGAGGATAATGCCAAACCAGTGGTCCAACCACAGAGGAGGCTAAATCCTGCCATGAAGGAGGTGGTGCAGAAGGAGGTCACTAAATTACTGGAGGCTGGGATTATTTATCCTATTTCTGATAGCCCCTGGGTGAGCCCTGTCCAAGTTGTTCCCAAAAAGGGAGGCATGACAGTGGTTCATAATGAAAAAAATGAACTGGTTCCTATAAGGACAGTCACAGGGTGGCGCATGTGTATTGACTACAGAAGACTCAATACAGCCACCAGAAAGGATCATTTTCCTTTACCATTCATAGACTAAATGCTAGAAAGACTAGCTGGTCATGATTACTACTGCTTTTTGGATGGCTACTCAGGCTACAACCAAATTGCAGTAGATCCTCAAGACCAAGAGAAAACAGCATTCACATGCCCTTCTGGCGTGTTTGCCTACAGGAGGATGCCTTTTGGTCTGTGCAATGCACCTGCAACCTTTCAAAGGTGCATGCTCTCTATCTTCTCAGATATGGTAGAGAAATTTCTGGAAGTCTTCATGGATGACTTCTCAGTGTATGGAGACTCATTCAGCTCCTGTCTTAACCACCTATCACTTGTCCTGAAAAGATGCCAAGAGACTAACCTGGTTTTAAACTGGGAGAAATGTCACTTTATGGTGACTGAAGAAATTGTCCTTGGGCACAAAATTTCAAGCAGGGGAATAGAGGTGGATAAGGCAAAGGTAGAGGTAATTGAAAAATTACCACCACCTGCCAATGTTAAGGCAATCAGAAGTTTTCTGGGGCATGCAGGATTCTATAGAAGGTTTATCAAGGATTTTTCGAAAATTGCAAAACCTTTAAGTAACCTGCTAGCTGCTGACACGCCATTTGTGTTTGACACACAGTGTTTGCAGGCATTTGAGACCCTGAAAGCTAAGCTGGTCACAGCACCAGTCATCTCTGCACCAGATTGGGCATTACCATTTGAATTAATGTGTGATGCCAGTGATCATGCCATTGGTGCAGTGTTGGGACAAAGGCATAACAAACTTCTGCATGTCATTTATTATGCTAGCCGTGTTCTAAATGATGCACAGAAGAATTACACAACCACAGAAAAAGAGTTGCTTGCAGTGGTCTATGCCATTGACAAGTTTAGATCCTACTTAGTGGGATCAAAGGTGATTGTGTACACTGACCATGCTGCTCTTAAATACTTACTCACAAAGCAGGATTCAAAACCCAGGCTTATAAGATGGGTGTTGCTTCTGCAAGAGTTTGATATAGAAATAAGAGACAGAAAAGGGACAGAGAACCAAGTAGCTGATCATCTGTCCAGAATAGAACCAGTAGCTGGGGCGTCCCTCCCTTCTACTGAGATCTCTGAGACTTTCCCAGATGAGCAACTCTTTGCCATTCAGGAAGCTCCATGGTTTGCAGATATTGCAAACTATAAAGCTGTGAGGTTCATACCCAAAGAGTACAGTTATGTGCAGAGAAAGAAACTAATTTCAGATGCCAAGTACTACCTTTGGGATGAACCATATCTCTTTAAGAGATGTGCTGACGGAGTGATCCGCAGGTGTGTACCCAGAGAAGAAGCACGAAGGATCCTATGGCACTGCCATGGATCACAGTATGGAGGACATTTTGGAAGTGAGCGAACAGCCACTAAAGTTCTCCAGTGCGGCTTCTACTGGCCTACTCTCTATAAAGATTCCCGAGAGTTTGTGTGTAACTGTGATAGTTGCCAAAGAGCTGGTAACCTGCCTCACGGATATGCCATGCCTCAACAAGGAATATTAGAGATAGAATTGTTTGATGTATGGGGAATTGACTTCATGGGGCCATTCCCACCATCATACTCAAACACCTACATTCTGGTGGCAGTGGACTATGTATCTAAGTGGGTAGAAGCAATTGCTACACCCACTAATGATACCAAAACCGTGCTGAAATTTCTCCAGAAAAACATTTTCAGCAGGTTTGGCGTCCCCAGAGTGCTAATCAGTGATGGGGGCACTCATTTCTGCAATAAACAGCTATACTCTGCTATGGTTAGATATGGAATCAGCCATAAAGTGGCAACTCCGTATCATCCACAGACAAATGGGCAAGCTGAAGTCTCTAACAGAGAGCTAAAAAGAATCCTAGAACGGACTGTGATGGCCCGAAGAAAGGATTGGGCAAAGAGCTTGGATGATGCTTTGTGGGCATACAGAACAGCATTCAAGACTCCTATAGGAACCTCTCCATACCAATTGGTGTATGGGAAGGCCTGTCATTTGCCTGTGGAACTGGAACATAAAGCCTACTGGGCAACCAGATTCCTAAACATGGATGCACAGTTAGCTGGTGAGAAAAGACTGCTCCAGCTAAATGAGCTAGAGGAGTTCAGACTCAATGCCTTTGAAAATGCAAAAATTTATAAGGAAAAGGCAAAGAAGTGGCATGACAAGAGATTGTCAACCAGAGTCTTTGAGCCAGGACAAAAAGTTCTGCTCTTCAACTCCAGGCTCAAATTGTTTCCAGGAAAACTCAAATCCCGGTGGAGGGGTCCGTATGTGATTACAAGAGTATCACCATATGGATATGTTGAGCTTCAGGATATTGATTCTGACAAGAAGTTCATTGTTAATGGACAGAGGATCAAGCACTATCTTGAAGGAAATTTTGAGCAGGAATGCTCAAAACTGAGACTTGAGTGATTCTCAGTGAAAGTCCAGCTAAAGACAGTAAAGAAGCGCTTGCTGGGAGGCAACCCAGTCATTAGGAAGGTGTATGATTAGTTCTTACAGAGGCAAGTAACAAAAATGAAGGAATTCACAGAGTTACAGAAGGATTCAGCTCAAAAAGCAGAGAAAATGAGCTTACTGGCGAAAAAACGCCAGTAAGGGGCATTTTGGGCGTTAAACGCCAGAATGGGCACTATTCTGGGCGTTTAACGCCAGTAATGGTACCATTTTGGGCGTTAAACACCAGAATGGGCACCATTCTGGGCGTTTAACGCCAGGTGTGCAGCATCCTGGGCGTTTTGGAAAAACGCCCAGTGAGGAAGAATTTCTGGCGTTTAACGCCAGCCAGGGTACCTGGCTGGGTGTTAAACGCCCAAGTGGGGCAACAGATGGGCGTTAAACGCCAGAATGGGTGCCATTCTGGGCGTTTAACGCCAGCTTGGTGGGGGGACTACAATTTTGTTTTCAAATCAGATTTTTTCAAACTTTCCTTTTCTCACCCATACTTTTCTACAAAATCACACTTCAATCATTCATCATTCACTTCCAAATCTTCAAAAATCAAAACCTTTTTTTCAAATTTATTTCAAATCAATTACAAACATTGTTCAAAAATTTCACCCTTTTCTCAATTTCTTCTCAAATCTTCTCAAATCTCCTTTCAAATTCCTCTTTGTTTTCGAAAAACTCCCCTCCCCACCTTATAAATACACGTTTGTTCCACTCTTCCAACCACACCATTCGAATTTTCTCTTCCTCCCCCTCTCTTCTCTCTTCTCTTTTGCTTGAGGACAAGCAAACCTCTAAGTTTGGTGTGCTTTTCCGTGATCACTAAGCCAAGATTCATCAATATCATGGCTCCTAAGGGAAAACAAACCAATTTAAGAGGCAAGAAAGAGAATAATCCAAAGAATCTTTGGAATGAAGAGAAGTTCTTAACCAAAGAACATGAAGACCATTATCATAAAATAATGGGTCTGAGGTCAGTGATCCCGGAAGTTAAATTTGATCTGAAAGAAGATGAATATCCGGGGATCCAAGAGCAAATTCGAAACAGAGGATGGGAAGTTCTAACCAATCCTGAAACAAAGGTTGGAAGGAACATGGTTCAGGAATTCTACTCAAATCTGTGGCTAACAGATAAGCAGAGAATGACTGGAACTGCTTACCATACCTATAGAACCATGGTCAGAGGGAAAGTTATATACTTCCATCTGGACAAAATAAGAGAAATCTTCAAGTTGCCTTAACTGCAAGATGATCCTGATTCCTTTAATAGGAGGATGGTGAGAGTAGATAAAGGGTTGGATCAAGTTCTAGAGGACATATGCCTCCCTGGAACTAAGTGGATAACCAATTCTAAGGGTGTCCCAAACCAACTCAAGAGGGGAGACCTCAAACCAAATGCAAGAGGTTGGCTAGACTTTATTGGGCGTTCCATATTGCCCACTAGCAACCGTTCTGAGGTCACCATCAAGAGAGCAGTGATGATTCATTGCATTATGCTTGGAAAAGAGGTGGAGGTCCATCATCTGATTGCTTGTGAGATCTACACAATTGCAAATAGGAATTCCACTGTAACCAAATTGGCTTACCCAAGCTTGATCTCCTTGCTCTGTAAAGAGGTTGGGGTGAAGATAGAAGAAGATGAACTCATACCCAGAGAACATCCAATCACCAAGAAGACAATGGAAAGAACAAGAGAAGCAAGGGCGTGAAATTCAAGAGATGAAACGCCAAAAGCTCTCCTCTCAAGCTGAGGGAGCATCCACTTCTCAAAATCAAGGTTGTTGAGTTCTAACTCTGTGAAAACCTCTATCATTAGGAGCCTATTATTTTTCGTTTTTTTTTTTATTTTTATTTATTATTTTTAGTCTCATCTTATATCTATATTTGAGTCTTGTTCTTAATTAATAAAATTAATAAAGTTTATGCCTTAAAGCTATGAATGTCCTATAAATCCATCACCTCTCTTAAAAGAAAAATGCTTTAATCACAAAAGAACAAGAAGTACAGGGTTTCGAAATTTATCTCTGAAACTAGTTGAATTAGTTTGATGTGGTGACAATACTTTTTGTTTTCTGAATGAATGCTTGAACAGTGCATATGTCTTTTGAATTTGTTATTTTAAGAATGTTAAAATTGTTGGCTCTTGAAAGAATGAGGAGAAAGAGAACTGTTATTGAGGATCTGAAAAATCACCAAATTGATTCTTGAAGCAAGAAAAGCAGTGAAAAAAAAAATTTCGAAAAGAAAAAAAAAAGAGAAGGAAATAAAAGTGTGATCCAAGGCAACAAGAGTGTGCTTAAGAACCCTGGACACCTCTAATTGGGGACTTTAGCAAAGCTGAGTCACAATCTAAGAAGGTTCACCCAATTATGTGTCTGTGGCATGTATGTATCCGGTGGTAATACTGGAAGACAGAGTGCTTTGGGCCACAGCCAAGACTCATACACTGGCTATGTTCAAGAATCAATATACTTAACTAGGAGAATCAATAACACTATCTGAGTTCTGAATTCTTATAGATACCAATCATTCTGAACTTCAAAGGATAGGGTGAGATGCCAAAACTGTTCGGAGGCAAAAAGCAACTAGTCCCGCTCATCTAATTGGAGCTATGTTTCTTTGATATTTTGGAGTCTATAGTATATTCTCTTCTTTTTATCCTATTTTGATTTTCAGTTGCTTGGGGACAAGCAACAATTTAAGTTTGGTGTTGTGATGAGCGGATAATTTGTATGCTTTTTGGCATTGTTTTTAGTATGTTTTCAGTATCTTTTAGTTAGTTTTTAGTATATTTCTATTAGTTTTTAATTAAAATTCATTTTTCTGGACTTTACTATGAGTTTGTGTGTTTTTCTGTGATTTCAGGTATTTTCTGACTGAAATTGAGGGTCCTGAGCAAAAATCTGATCCAGAGACTGAAAAGGACTGCAGATGCTGTTGGATTCTGACCTCCCTGCACTCGAAGTGGATTTTCTGGAGCTACAGAAGCCCAATTGGCGCGCTCTCAACGGCATTGGAAAGTAGACATCCTGGGCTTTCCAGCAATATATAATAGTCCATACTTTGCCCAAGATTTGATGGCCCAAACCGGCGCTCAAAGTCACCTACAGAAATTCCAGCGTTAAACGCCGGAACTGGCATAAAATTTGGAGTTAAACGCCCAAACTGGCATGAAAGCTGGCGTTTAACTCCAGAAAAGGTCTCTACACGAAATTTCTTCATTGCTCAGCCCAAGCACACACCAAGTGGGCCCGGAAGTGGATTTTTCTGTCATTTACTCATTTCTGTAAACCTTAGGACACTAGTTTACTACTTATAGGATCTTTTGACATTGTATCCGCACCTTAGGACCTCATAACATTTTGTACACGTTTCTTTCCACAGTATGAGCCTCTAAACCCCATGGTTGGGGGTGAGGAGCTCTGCTGTGTCTTGATGGATTAATGCAATTACTACTGTTTCTTATTCAATCATGCTTGCTTCCATTCTAAGATAACACTTGTTCTTAATCCGGATGAATGTGATGATCCGTGACAATCATCATCATTCTCAACTATGAACACGTGCCTGACAACCACCTCTGTTCTATCTTAGATTGAGTAGTTATCTCTTGGGTTCTTTAATCGGAATCTTCGTGGTATAGGCAGGACCTGATGGCAGCATTCAAGAGAATCCGGAAGGTCTAAACCTTGTCTGTGGTATTCTGAGTAGGATTCAATGATTGAATGACTGTGACGTGCTTCAAACCTGTAACCTACTGGGCATTAGTGACAGACGCAAAAGAGGGATTCTATTCCGGTAGGGGAGGGAACCAAACCGGTGATTGGCAGTACTGTGACAGAGTGCGTGCATTAGCTTTCACTGCGAGGATGGGAGGTAGCCATTGACAACGGTGAAACCCTACATGAGCTTGCCATGGAAGGAGACTTGCGTGTTTGATGAAGAAGACAGTAGGAAAGCAGAGATTCAGAAGATGGAGCATCTCCAAACCTCAACCTATTCTCCATTACTGCAATACAAGTAACCATTTCATGTTCTTTTACTTCTTACAATCAATCCTGATAATTTCTGATATCCTGACTAAGATTTACAAGATAACCATAGCTTGCTTCAAGCCGACAATCTCCGTGGGATCGACCCTTGCTCACGCAAGGTATTACTTGGACGACCCAGTGCACTTGCTGGTTAGTTGTGCGGGATTGCAAAAGTGTTATTGCAATTTCGTGCACCACCCATTAACAAAGTACACAAATCTTGGAAAATATGGGTGGTTGAACTCAAAGTATGCCAACGATGAAATGCATTGGCAAAGCAATGTGATCAACATCAAAATTCATAAACGAATTTGCACAATTCATACAATATGCCTAACCAAAGATAAATTGAAAGCATATGATGGCCAAGTCATATGAATCAAGTAAAATGTTCAATGAGGCATTATATCAAACATGTGGTATGCAATGTGCAAGTTCTTCACAATTAAGCTCAAAATTGATCAAAATCAACCCAATAATCAAGCGACAACACTTTGCAATACACAAAAACAATTAAGAAAGCAACAAATTTAATCTAAGTAAACAAAAAAATGGAAATAAATGCAAGAATATAAATATAAAAAGAAAGAAAAGGCAAAAAACCTTAGATATAGAGGTTGAAGAATTAGGGAAAAACAATGGCACTTCTTATAGTCACTGCGAATTCACGGCAGTTGGGTTCACCGGAAAGAACACTGGAGGAGAGAAGACTCACCGGTGGTAAAAAGAGAAAAGAGAAGAGAGGGAAAGAAGAGGGAAAAGAGAAGATATGTAAGAGAAAGGTAGATATGAGGTGGTAGCCGGCGGCAGCGGCCAGCGGCGGGCTGACCGGTGAGACTGGGCGGAGAAGAGAGGAAGATGGCAGCCAAGAAGAAGAGAGGAAAAGAAGAGAAGGCTGCCTCTCAACAGGGCAGCTCGCCCTATTAACGCTAATTCGCGACCTGTGCGGACGCACAGGGGCCTATGAGGACGCACAGAAGCAAAAACTTAGAGAGAGTGCGAACGCACACAACGTGCGAATGCTGCGACCAGAGAGGTTGCAAAATAATGTGCGGGCACACAAGAGTGTGCGCTCATACAGAGGAACATTTTTTTATGTGGACAAAAGTAGGTGTACGTGCGCACAAAGGTCCGTGCGCACGCACAGAGGGTGAGAATGGGAAAGGTTGTTCCCACGCACAGGTCATTCCCTTGCTCCCACCAGAGGGTCTAACAAAAGGTGTGCGGACGCACACGTCTGTGCGTCCGCACAGATGAAGCGCAAAAAAGGACTCGTGCGTACGCACGCAGTGTGCACACGCACAGATCGGAAAAAAGGAGGTAGCGCGCACGCACAGGCTATGCTGGCACTGCGACCAATGGGCATGTTAAGTTGCGTGCAAACGCTCAGGCTTGTGCGGCCGCACAGATGGCTAAAAACGCAGAGTTGTGCGCACGCACAGCTTGGTGCGTAAGCACAGATGCCCTGTTTCAGAATTTTCTTTTTTCTTCAAAACTAAGGTTCCCAACCTTAGCACACTAACATACCATCCTCAAATCATTCGAACAAGCACAAAAACATAGTCCACAGGTAATTCAACTTACATAACTCAAAATCATGAAACAAACCTAAGCTAAGCATTATATCACAAGGAAACAAATAGTTCAAAAAAAGCTATAAACAAGAGATAGAGCTAGGAAAATGTCACCATGGTGGGGTGTCTCCCACTAAGCACTTTGGTTTAGAGTCCTAAGTTGGACTTGCATGGCTTTATTGGTCATTTAGGAAGTTCCCCAAGGAGGAAAATCTCCAACTCCTTTGCTTGCTTTGGTTGAGCATGATCCTTTGAATTTGACTCTTTTGCACTATCCTCTTTTCCTTGCTCCTTGCCATCTTCACTTACTTTGTCTTCAACTATGTCGCATCCAAAAATAGAGTAAGCTCCACGAATGGGCTTGTCAGACTCCTCCAAAGTGAACTTGACTAATTTGCCATCCGACTCAAAAGAGTAGACTCCCGAGTGTGCATCTAACTTGAAACGGGCCGTCTTCAACAATGGTCGTCCAAGGAGTATTGATGATGGCTTGGTTGAGTCAATAGGAGGGGTCTCTAAGATGTGAAAATCAGCTGGAAAGAGTAATCCTTGAATATTGACTATGACATTCTCTGCAATCCCCACAACTGACACAATACTCTTGTCGGCTAACACAAATCTCGCCCCGGATCTCTTAAGAGGTGCTAAGTTCAATCTCTCACAGATGGGAAGTGGCATGATGTTCACACACACCCCCAAATCACACATACAGTCCATGAACTTAGTCCCACCAATCAAACAAGCGACCAAACATGGGTCGGGATCATTACATTTTTTAGGAAGTAAAGAAGAGATAGAGTTATCTACCGACTTTTTGTTGAAGTTGCCAAGCTTGTCTTTGTGAGTACAAATATTCTTGAGGAACTTGGCATATTTTGGCACTTGTTGAATAGCTTGAAAGAGAGGGACGGTAACTTCAACTTTCTTAAAAACTTTCACCACAGTAGGGTCAAGATCTTCTTGCTTCTTTGCTTTCTTAGCTATAGTTGGGAATGGAATGGGAAAGGGCTCTTCAAGCAAGGTCTTTCTCTTTGGCTCCTTGACCTTTGGTGGTTCTTTTTCATCTTTATTAATATCTTCATCTCCACTCCTCATCACCTCTATTTCATCTTTCACCTCCTCATTGTTTGTCTCCTCATTCAACTTTGAAGGTATAGCCACATTCTTATCCAACTTAGTACCACTCCTAAGAATAATGACATTTATGCTTCCTTTAGGATTGGGTTGAGGTTGGGAGGGTAAACTACTCGAGGTTGAAGCTTGTTGGGTGCTTTGTGTGGTTTGAGGAGGGAAAGTCAAACGGGTAAGGGCTTCGGCTATTGTAACCATGTAAGCATCTTATTTCTTATGAAACTCTCTTTGTTCTTGCATGAAGGTATGGATTGTGTCATTCATGTGGGATTGATTGGAGGAAAAAGCTTGGTTAACTTGAGTAGGATTGGATCTACTGTTTAGATGTTGATACTTCACTTGAGATGGAGGTTGTGGGGGTTGTTGATATGGTTGTTGGTATTGTGGTTGGCCTTGGGGGTGTTGATGGTAGTAGACTTGAGCATTTTGGTTGGGTTGAGCTTGGAAAGCTTGGTTCCTCCTTTGGTTTGAGTTATCCCTCCACCCTTGGCCTTGATTACCTCCATGTGGGTAGGGTCCTTGGGTATAATTAGGTCTTTGTGGGTAGGAGTTAGCAACCGCCAATGTAGTGTTCTCTTGAATTTGAGGGCACTCATCAGTGTAGTGAGTAGTACAAGAACAAACACCACATATCCTTGCTGGTCCTTCGGTCCTAGGAGGTTAAGGTGGGGCATTTATCAAAGCTTAAGGGATTTGTTGTCCTTGGGTGATTTGCCTTAACAAATTGTCATTTCACCAAGGGTCTTAGTCAAAATAGCATCTCTGGAGGGAGAAACCTCGCTCACAGCTTTTGGTTGTGGACTTCTAGCCCTAGAGTGTTGAGTAGAATCCGCTAGGTCCGATATAACTTCCCATGCTTCCACTGCGGTCTTGTTTTTGGTCAATGATCCCCCACTTGTGGCATCCAAGAGAAGCTTATCTTGGTGGTGCATTCCTTGACAGAAATAACTGATCAAAACCAACTCATCTATCCGGTGGTGAGGGCAAGCTTCCAGTAACTTCTTAAATCTCTCCCAATATTCATACAAAGTCTCCCTATCCCGTTGCACAATGCAAGAAATCTCTCTTCTCAGCTTGTCTGTTTTTTGGGGAGGGTAGAACTTTTTCAAGAATTCATTCCTCAACAAGTCCCAATTGGATCTAACTTCCCCCGACTGAGTATAAAACCATTCCTTCGCTTTTCCTTCCAAAGAGAAAGAGAAAGCGAAGACCAACACCGCGGCTTCATCCACTCTATGTCTTCTCGCAGTTGCACATGCAACTTGGAAATCCATAAGGTATTTCAGAGGATCTTCCCCAAGCAATCTATTAGACTTGGGGAGCAAGTTGATTGTGCCAGACTTAAGTTTAAAATTCGGATCCAAGGCCGGATATAGAATCTGAAGTTGTTGCAAGGCAAGATCAGGAGCTCCAGCTTCCTTCAAGGTAATCCTTCGAGGTGGGTTCGCCATGACGGTGTCACCTGAGTCACTCAAAGGCAGTTCAGTACTCCCCACAGATGAATATAGAGTCTCCTTGTTGATTGGAGAATGATGGTCACGGATAGGTGGTGATAGTGAATGGGAATGATCCTCAAGGGAGCCTGCTTCACTATTCACAAAAGCTAGCCGGCGCCAAACTTGCCTTATATTAGTTAAAGTTCTTTCAATTTCTGGGTCAAAAGTGACCAAGCTCAGGTCCGGAAGCGACCGTGTCATTCAATTGAGGAGGCAATGAAAGCATGCAATTATGAAAGGTAAAACAAAAGTAGGCAAGTAAGCAAGAACTAACGTAACACTCTATAACTACCAAAACTAACTAAAGAGGGAAAGTAGTATCTATAATTAATGCCAAGTAGCAAACCAAAAATCAACTATTCACACTATTCACCTATTTACACAACCAAAATCATGGCACTCATTGCACTTAAAGTGAAGTCCCCGGCAACGGCGCCAAAAATTTGAAATTTGACGATGCCTAAGAGCACAGGTTTGGATTTTCACACTAAAAGTAGAATTTGTCCGTTGCAAGTATAGTCCAAACCCAATAATTGAACATCAATCAAATGTTAAATTCAAATCAATTATAAACCTTGATCGAGAGTAATTCAACCTCGGGTCGTTCTCCCTAGGAGTTGCAATTAAGTGTACATTTATTGGCTATGAGAGAAGTAAGGGGGTTTGACGATAGCAATTGGCAAGAAATTAGAATGCAAGAAGGTAACTTAACATGCAAGGAATTAAATAAAGGCGAGTGAAGGCAATTAAAATGGAAATTGAAAGCTAAAAAGGGCTCTTGGCAAGAAGTGGGTAGTTAAGGATTCATATCCTAGTTGTTGACCACAAACATAGTAATTGTGTGTGAATTAATCCCAATTAGTCAACCCTACATCGATGATAAGTCAACTAGGCATAATTAATCTCAATCCCTAAGTCCTAATCAACTCACTAATTAGCTTAGTGAAAGATTAGCGTCAAGGGAAACCAAATTAATTAACAACCCTCACACAATGTGGAATGGACATCCACCACTCAAGTTCACCCAAACCACACAAGTTTCCACCCAAGAGTATAGAAAACTAGGCTAAAACCCAACCAAGTATTTTGTCAAACACTTGGTGGATATGAAAATAAAGCATGATAAAATGACAAAAAATAATAAATGCTACAACTACCAAGCAAGGAAAATAAAGATAGCAACTCAACAAAGCAATAAATGACATGAAACATAAAATTGCATTAAATGTAAATTAAAGTGACAAGAGTGTTCATAAACATAAAAGGCAACTGAAATGAGAAATTAACAAGATAAACAAGGAAAATTAAGACAATAAAGCAAGGAAAGGTAGAAGAGACTAGATGAAAACAAGAATTAAAAAGGAAAATTACAAGAAAAGTAAACTAATAACCCTAATTCTAGAGAGAGGGGGGAGCTTCTCTCTCTAGAAAATAACCTACATAATGCTAAACTAACCCTAATATCTCCCTCCCCCCCCCCTTTCAAATGGAGTGAGGCCTTGTCTAATATAGGAAGAATCAGCTTCAGAAGGTCCAAAAATTGGACTCTGGAGGCCCAGAAATTGCCCCCAGCGATTTTCATTAAATTAGTCACGCATTGGGACCTGTGCGCACGCACGCATGCTGATTTTCCTCTTGTGCGTACGCACACATGGTTATGTGGCTCTTGTGCGTACGCATAGGTGGTTGTGCACACGCACACTCCAGTGTGTGCTTCTCCTTTGTTTTCCTCATGCTTTCTCCCTTTGTACATGCTTCCTTCCACTTTTGCCTTGCCAAACTTGCCTCTAGGACCTAAAATCACTCAACAAATATGTCATGGCATCGAATGGCATAAAAGTGGGATTAAAATTCACTAATTTAAGCTCAAAATAGCATGTGTTCACAATTAGGCACAATTTAGAGAAAAAATACAAAAGCATGCTATTTACGTGAATAAATGTGGGTTTATGTGATGAAATCCACTCAAATCAAACCAAAATATATCATCAAATATGGATTCATCAATGACCTACTAAGAGATAGCTTAGATGGAAAGTTAGAAATTGAGAGTCCTATGGATATGATAATTCCATATTATGAACAGGCATTTGATGAGTTAATCGACTTTGTTTTTCCGGGTTTAGTGCATAGCTATTTGTCAAGGAATTGTTGTAATGATCGAACAATACTAGCATCGAATTTAGATGTTGTTGACATGAATAGTCAACTACTATAAATTGTTCCTGGTATTGAAAAGGTGTATCTTAATTCAGACAACTTTGTATTGAATAAGGTAATATGGAAAATCACTTGGAATTTTTTGTCCCAAAGTACTAAATGTTCTTAATTGTTCTGATCTTCTACCTCATAAGCTCACACTTAAAATTGATGTTCCAGTAATGCTACTTACGAACATAGACCAGTCAAATAGCCTATGCAATAGTACAGGACTACAGGTTAGCAAACTTGGAAATCACTTAGTTAAATGCAAAATTCTAACAAGAACCAAAATATGAGGAATCGCATCAATCCCCAGAGTGAATATAGTTCCAAATAATGACAACATTCTAATCAAGTTCCAGAGAAGACAATTTCCATTGATAGTGTCTTTTAGTATGACAATAAAAAAGGCTCAATGACACACATTGAAAAATGCTGGTCTGTACTTTCAAGAGTTAAGAGCAAGCAAAGAATAAAGTCTTTAATTCAGAATAATGAGGGATGTCTAAGAATTGCACGATTAATGTTGTGTATAGAAAAGTCTTTAATAAATTGAGATCATTCGATACTGGTTTAATCAATTGGTATCTCTTTGTTGTTAATTGTATTTTTTCATATTTTCTTTTGTAGTTGGATAAAAATTTTAATATAAATAATATTTAAATTTTATTTGATACAGGATCAAAGATAGAGTCTATCGATGAGCCACTACAAGAAAAATGATGAATACTGTTGAATTTACTGGCAAACTTAGCGGCGATTTTTTTTTACAGTTACGAGTGACAATTCGCTCTCAAAAAAATTATCGTCGGATTCTATAATCTGTCCCTGATTCCGATGAGAGGCACGAAATTCACTTTATAAGCGCCAATTTTATTGTCGGAAATTTTCGAGGGGTAATTTGAGTTAGTGAAACGGGTCGTTTTGGACATCGAACGATACCTTATAGTCAGATATATCTGCTGGTAAAAATTGAATGAAATTCGAATTTAGGAACCCTTCCCTCTCACTTCTGCAATCTCACCCTCTCTTCTCTCCTTCTTTATCACCTTGATTCTCCCTCTCCTCTCTTTTTAAATATTGTCGTTGTTGCCAGCGGTCCATCGTCATTGTTGTTGCCTTGTAAGTTGCTGTTGCTACTGCCTTGTGGCTCACCGTAGCGGCTGCCTCGTGTTGGGTTATCGAATCGGCCTTATGGTCGGGATAGAGGGTCTACTGGTACTCCTAGTACTTCTGGGTTGTCACCCTCTAATCCGAGTATCTCTGGGATGTCATACACAATAAGGGCACAGGATTAGCCGTTCATCATGGTCCCTAACTCCAACTCCGCGCTTCCTTCTACTATGCCACCCCACCACCAAGAAGTCGTCCTATTGCTTCACTAGAGTGGACTCTTCCACCACCTCCATCCACTCAGTAGCCTACCACTTTGATGATGATGACACCTCCAATGACAGAGACCACAGTGTCAGATTCGTCTCATGGATGGCAGCCAGATTTCCCTCTACCACCACCCATCGTACAGATGACATTTTGGCCTGATGGTTTAATGGTGTGAATACTATTTTAATGACTTTTAAACTCAATATAGTTAGTTTACTTTAGCTAGATTCAATTTTCTCGTTTTAGATAGGTTTGATTTAGGTTAGTAGGTTTGAACTACTGAAAATGTTTGCGAATTCTTGATTGTTTATGGATATTGCTACTAATTTTGTGTTGTATGTTGCCATAATAGTTTGTTTGTAAATTGTTTAAGTGAATTGTTGATGGACAGAGTTTTAGGTGCCTTCCAATTATCGATGAAACTCTACCGAAATTTTTAAAAATTCTAAATATAATTGAAGTTCAAATTTCACTTAAACTACCAATCTTAAGTTTTTCATTGATAGGTTTGCACCAAATAACAATGCATGTACACAGAAGTGTAACAATGTCATTAAGTTGATGTACGACCACCCATGACCAAGCTACAAGAATATTCATACTGAGATCAGAGAGTGATGGTTTTAGAACTGGGCGGTGAGAACTCAACATATTCAAACCTTAGCTAGTCTATATCTCTATTTTGTTTAATGCAGTATACTTTGATTAACTAGTGCTAAATGCTTCTTTGAACAAGAGAAGTTTATATGAGATAAGACTCATGATCAGGACGATCTTCAACCATCGAATGGCTACACAACTTCAGCAGATGATGGAGGACATATATGAAAGGCGCAACCACCTTACTATTTGGCTCTCTCTGGACATTAAGAAGCAACTGCACATCCATTGGGGATCGGTGAATGGTTCAGACGTCGCCTTCTAACAAATAGAACTAACAAGGCATCAGCCAGGATGTTGAAGTATACAGGTGGGTCAACGACTTTTATGAAGACAAAGGCCAGGCTGGGATGTAATTTGTTTCATTTTGTTATTGAGTTCGTTTTGTCTTTGAAATATAATGTCATTATTACTTGATTTTAACATATTGTTTCAACATTTGTAGTCTAAGTCTTTAGATCGTGATGCTACGATGGCAGAGACCTTCAAGTATACTCACACCTTGAATGAAAGAACAAGGAGAGATTTGCTTATTAGCTGTCTACGGATCATTATGTAAGAAAACATCATGTGATATAAAGTTTTTAATTAACTGTAGTCCTAATCGTAGCATGTGTTACATAGAAGTCTTACATGCAGAGATTGGAGGCTGCAACCTAGCAATCTCAGCATACTGAAGACGATGGCAACAACTTCGCTGCATTAGTCATCGATCCTAACATAGTTTGACACGAGACTGCATTTGAGCCATACAAGAATCGCATCTATGGACTTGGATCATTCTTTGTCGATAACCTCCGCACCTCCACATTGAAACCTTCATCCACCTCTGCCACCAGCTGGCCCGTCGATCCTGAGGACGGTGTCAATTTGAGGAAGCAGGTGCTGGAGCTCACCTAGAGTCTTCACCAACAGGCTCAACAGCTGCAGCAGTTTGAGGAGAGGTGTTAGGAGATCCTCACACGCATGTCAGACACAGATTCCCTCAAGCTAGAGTGGAGGCAGGAGCTAGAGCAACTTCAGCGAATGGAGCAACAAATGACAGTGTAATAAGATTAGATGCGCTCTAGAGGCAGCGACACTGCTGGAGGTGTACTGACATCACCGCTTAGTCTGCTGCCTCAGCAGGACCAGGAGGATGACGATGTCAATAACTATCAAGATCTGTAGTGACTAGAGTTTTGTTCTAGGCTGTTTCATTGTATTTTATTTATTTGACTTTTTATTTTATTTGTACACTTGATATTTAGTTTACCATATTTGAATTCTATATTTAGAATTTGACTACTAATTATGCAAAAAATAAATTTAAATAAAAAAAGAATTTGACCATGATAGGATTAGTATTGGGCCTATAGCCTAATTAGAGAATTATAATATAAATAGGAGTACGATGCAATAATGTGAGATATCCATGATTTAATTGAAAACTCTACGTTCTCTCTTTAACCCTAATCCTAGGAATTTCTATTCTATTTTCTCTAAATTTCTATCAAATTCTCTATTCTTTGATACAAATTCGTATCAGGCCACTAATTGTGTTAAAAAATTTTAAAAATTACAAATTTATCGTCGAATTTATCAGAAAAAAAATTTGATGGTAGTTAGACAAGAAGAAAATAGTGGAGCACCAAAATTATCGGCAAAAATTTTCTGCCTGTAATTAAATAGTTTTTAGCCAATACGTCGCAGAATTCACCGGTAGTTACCGTCAAATTGAAAAATCCCACAGTAATTGGTTACCAGCGAATATTATACTGTTAGAATATTTCTGATGAAAAATCCGCCGTTAAAATCGATAATTTTTAGCATTTTTCTTGTAGTGAACAATGATCAATATTTGGAGATATAAACGGAAGTTTTGTTGTTTACAAAAAAATATATACGTATATTTTTTCATACAAATTAAGACATTAATTTATTTCATATTACGCTTTTTTTTTAATTGATTCAATTATTTTTTGAGTTTTTTTGTTATATATTTTATTTAATATTCACATAAATAAAAAATATGAGCTTTATTTAAAATATAATATATGGAAGAACATCTTTTTATTAAATATACCTCAAATATAAAAAAAAGTATTTCTAATTATATTCTAAAACAACTTTCAACTTTCAACTAAAGTATCCTAAAACAACTTTCAACTAAACTATCCAACATAGATTAATTAATACATGATTACTTTTCAAAAATATTTAAAAGATAAAATTATTTGAAATAGTTTAATTTTTAGGTATTTCTAATCACACTCATATTCTCTTGAACATGCAATCGAACCCATTTTTATATAAATTTTCATGTGATAGTCTCAAGTGAAGAGATTTATAAGTAATATCTAAAATTAAAAATAGTAGAAATTCTAACTTTTTTTTAATTATATTATAATTTTTAAATAATAAATTTAATTTTTTTATATTTTTAAAAAAATAAGATATATACTTAACTTTTTTTATTTAAATATTAAAAAAGTAAACCAAAACTTCCAATCATCTCTTTAGAATTTACAAAAATTCGACTAAAGTAGCATAAAACAAAAAAGATCACACCAATCATATCATAATCTTTTAGGATTAGACTGTCAGAGTATAAATTTTATATATTATAATAAAATAATTATTTTTTTAAATACCAAAAATAAATTATTAATTAATTATCAATATACTTTTGTATTTTTATTTATATTTCAATTATCTATACTAAATATAATGAAAATATAACAAAAATTAATGTTTAACTTTTTTCTAAAATACTCTTCATATATATAACCTAAAATATATTTTTTTATTATAGCAATAACTTGAATCCAAATTTTTTTTATTAAGTTGTAGACAACTCACTATTTCAACTAATTCTATTTTTATTATTTTTTATATATTTAATAAATCAAAAGTGAATCCAAAATTCTATTGATACACCAGTAAATATAAATTTAGTATAATTATATTATTTATAAAATTAATTATAAATATAAATTTAATTTAATTATATTATTAAAAAATTTAGAATATATATCCAAATCGATGTCTAAAAAATTTTTTATTAGACGTTTTTATTTTTAAAAAGATTATTATACAGAAGTTTTTAAACTTTATAAAAATAAGATATATAGGTCATTCTATTACACTTTTAAAGATTTATTTATCCAAATAAAAATAATAAATTTGATTAAGGTGAGATTTATAAGTTTTACTTTTGTAAAATTTAAGAACTTCGATGTAATAAAAGTTTTTAGAAACAAAAAATCTAACTCAAAATTTTCTAGAGACCTATTTGAATATATATTCTAAAATTTATTATAAATGTTAGTCAAATATTAGTAGTCAAATTAATAAATGAATATTGATGATTTTTTACCCACAAGAAAGTAATAATAAGTCAAAAGGTGACAACAACGTGTTTATAGATCAACAAAAGCACTAAATAAAAGTGGTCATAATAATTAGAGCTTTCATAAGAAAATGAGATAGATGTCTCCATATTCAAGTTGTTTATTGATTTTTCTTTATTCTCATCAGCTTATTTAAAAGGACAGTGCTACAGTGATAAAAAAATATTGTTCTTTCTGAAGGACGACACGTCCTGACTGGAAGTAGAAACTACGGACTGTAACCCATAAAAAAAAAATTAATCAGTTAAGTATAATTTTGTATTAATAATTATGATTATATTTTTTGACTTTTTTATTTCTGATCAGTAACATTTTTTACAGTTGGACTTTTTTGCCACATAGATGGATTGGGATAAACAAAAATGGGTTAGACAAGGATAGCTTAAACTAGCACAAATTCTTGATTCTTAGACACCACTTGTTGATTTAGGGTCTCTCTTTATTGATGACCAAAATGGAATGTCTGTACCCCATAAAACTATAATATTTTAACTCTTCTCTCTCTTGGCTTAAACTCCGTTTAATAATAATAATAATAATAATAATAATAATAATAACTATGTGAAAAGAAGGGTTGAAAGAGTTAGGGTTTAAAGAGAAGGGTGTATGTTTTTGTCTCTCTGTCAGTGTATAAATGTAAAGGTTAACGGCAGGAGACGCTGAAAGGCTTGACAAATCAAAAGCTGATAAAAGAAAAGCAATGGGAGTAGGACTGATTAGTGTCAGAATAATTTTGCAGGTAAGCTTTTTTAACAAAACTCATGTATTTAGTACATTGAAGATTATGCTTGGATGTATGTTTATGCAAAGGTGTGTTTGAGTTGTGAGAGTGAAAAAAAGTTAAAATTAGAGTCAGAGGATTTTTGTTTACAAAAGAGGATGCGATAAAAAATAAGAAAATGAAATTGATGCCACATTTTCTTTATTTGTAAGTGATTTGTTATTAGTGATTTGTTGATAATGCATATAGTTTTTTATGTGAGAAGTTTTCTTTACTTGAAAATGGGTGAAAATAATTTTTTAGAAATAATAAAAGGTTCTTTTTGATGGTGCATGTTTGACTTTAAAATTTTTTAGCATAAGTTGGTGAGTGGTACAAGTGTAGCGTACTTTATTCATATGTCGAAATGAAATTATATTTAGGTAATTGTATTTTATTTCTGGAGATGTAAGTATATCATGTATTGATTTTGATTAATATTGCAAAAGTGTAAATAAGTGAGTATAATGGGATGTTTTTCATCAAATATTACAAAATTAATAAGTAGAGTTGGTTTACGGTTTAGATATTATATTTGGAACTAATCAATTACAGTGGCTACGAGAATTTTTGTTGTTGTTTTAGTGATTACTAATTTTTTTTATTTATGTTGCTGTAATTATCATTCGAGGGTACTCCTGGTTGAATTAATTGAATTGATAAATTTATTGAAAATTTTCATAATATTTAAAAGTTAATTGTGTATATGATTATAGATAGAGTGTAACAGAACTGTTAGAGTAGGAGCTTGAAGTCATGGTACGATGGGCTTGGATTTTAGTGAAGAAAGGCTAAGTAATGACCATACAGAGGCTGAGACTAGAGATGAATTGTTGGATGAAGAAGCCAGTGACTATAGAGATGTATTGCAATTGAGTAAGGAAGCTATAATGAGAAAGGCATTCCAAAGCGATAAAGCAAAATATGAATTTTACAGGAGGTTTGACAAAAGTTTTGGTTTTGGTATTTGTAAGGGTGATTCGTGCAAAGATGAAAGTGGAAGAGTTATTCATAGGAAAGTTTTTTTTTAATAGAGTGGGTCTGAGACAACATCATCACTATGATAGGCTAGATAGACAGAGAGGTCACAGACCGAAAACGCGCACAAATTGTAAGGCAAAACTGTCAGTCTACCTTGATGTGGTCAGTGGCATATGGAGGGTGAGAAAAATAGTATTAGATCATAACCATTATTTAACTCCAGTATATAGAGTCCATATGATGACAAATTTTAGAGAAATAAGTTGTTCTGCTAAAGCACAAATATTTGGTATGCAGACTCATGGTATTCCGATATTTAAGATTTTGGGGTATATGATTGAACAGGCCGGTGGCTATTCTCTAATGGGTTTCACTAAGAAGGATAAATGCAATTATATTCACAAGGCTAAGTGTGTAAAAATTATAGATGGAGATTTTAATGCGGTTGTGGTATATTTGGAGGAAAAAGCGGGGGCGGATCCGATATCCATGGCAAGGTATAATATTGCTAAGGATAATATGCTAGCGAATATGTTTTGGGCTGACGGTGGCAGTAAGGTTGATTATTAATACTTTGGGGACGTTCTTGTTTTTTATTCGACCTACAAGAAAAATAAATATCGGAGACCGTTGGTGATATTTTCTGGTTCAAATAATCACAAGCAGACAACAATATTTGGGTTTGAATTAGTGTTAGATGAAAGTGTTGGTGTTAGACGATAATATTTGGTGGAAAGTGTCATGGTAATGGTGATTTACACATTGTTAATGTGAGCATTAATCAATTCGATTTTTTTCGTTTCAGAGATACATTTTTTGTTAAGTAGAATCGGGTTGATTTTTTGGTTGTGGCTTCAAATTTTGTGAAACTTATCATGATAATAAATTTCAGTTGGAAAACATCAATAGCCCATCAAAAATATGAACAACAACAATAATAACAATAATAAAAATAAAATCAAATTGGGTTAGTCTAATAGTTAGTTCTCTAGATGCTTAAACAAATGTCGAGGATTCGAATCCCACCTTGTGCATGCAGCAACTCATTGGCCAGCGACAAATGCTTAAATGGAGCTTAGTATCGTGGCGGATTAATCCTTGATCTGCCGGATTGGGAATACTGTGAAAAATAAAAAAAATAAAAAAATAATAATAATATCAAATTTATTTTTTTTATAGTTCTTATTTTCAAATAATTTAACTCATACTAAATTTTATATCAATTTTCAATTAATATTCACGAATTTTAAATTTAAAAACTAATTTTTTGGAAAAAAATCAAATACACATAATCTTAAGTCTTAAACCTATATTAATATATTTTATTAATTCACTTTGTCTTACAATATGAACTTTTGTTACTTGTTTCTGTCTCGTTTACCTATCGTACTCCAAGATATAACACCACAACATAAAATAAAAGTATGTAAACACAAGAGATAGACGTTTTCATTATTTTGTATATTCTAAACGACAATAAAATAAAAACCAACAAAATCAAGAATAATATGATTAATAAAATAAAAAAAAACATAGATAAAAAATAGTTAACCACATTATTAAATGATTAAAGAAAAAATAGAGTTGTGAAATGAAGCTCTAACTAATTTACCTATTATAAAACTAAAATAAATTAATTCTTATTTGTAAAAAATATTTAAAATTCCAAAATTTGACAATTTTTATTTTTATTAGATAATCTATTCAATAATATGAACTTATCAAATGTACTACAGCTAATCTTTTTTTCTACCTACCACAACAAAAATAATTTCATACTATGTCAAATGAATAAAAATTAAAGACCAAATACCCAACAACACAATAAAACAACAAAATAGCTCACACTAGAACACAAGAAAAAATGTTATTAGGCCCAAAATAAAAAAACCCAATCATAATCATTAACACAAAATTATACTTACCTAATTAATTTTTCCTCATGCGTCACAGTCTGCAGCTTCTGATTCCAGTCAGGACGTGCCGTCCTTCGGGAACAAGATAACATGTGTTCAGCGGCCTGCTTCTCCACATCTCTTCAGCTACTAAAAAAAATTTCTTTTATCACAGTAGCATTGACCTATTTAAAATGGCTTCTATAAAAAAATAGGGACAATAAAGCCGAAATATGTAACAGAAATAGGACCAATACAAAAAAAATAGAAAAAATAAATCAAACCTCTAGTTGCATGTGATGAGCAAAAATATACACTTTAAAGGGGCAAATATCTCCCTCACTTTTGTTGCTCTTCTTATTTTTACCGTATTACTGTGGACATGGGAGAGTAGTCTGATAGCCACGACTTTAAGATCATCTCAAGAGTGGCATTGCATGCCTTTAGGTTTGTATTGGTTGGATAAACCAAGTAACGTTAATAGTTTTTTTCCTCTTCTCTCTGCCTCTTTTCATTTTGTGGATGAAATAAGGAAGATTTTGAAGTAAATATTACAATTCGACAGCTGTAGAATTTATACCTACAAAATTTTCAAAAATTAAATACAATCAAGATGTTAAATCTCTTAGCAATAAAGGTAGGCTCTAGATTTGTTACAACAAAAATTTTATTTTTTTACTATTGAATTTCTTGTTAAAAAAAGGACTAAGCCACCAAAAATAACTATAAAAGATTGTTTCGTTGACAAAAGTAACCATAGAAGATCATAACTACTCAGATGCCCACAAAAGTTTAATCCCGTGTACAAAAATGACCAAACCTGATGTAGCCTTAACAGAGTGGCTTACGTGGACAATTTTTTTTTTTTACGATGGCACGTATTGCTAGGCCTACGTGTATTTAATGATATTTAGGGACAATATGAACTCTAATTCTCCGTTGGAACCCAATCTTCGTAGAGTGAAACCATACCTGAACACAAGTATCTATTGTTCCGAGCTATTCCACAATAAAGAAGAACCCTAAATTAATTTATTCTCAGAATTTGAGCAATGTTAAGAAGACAAGGAACTGCAAGCGAAGGAAGTAGATTTTCAGGAGCTTCACATTCACAGATGACGAAGAAAAAAATTCTGGATGAAAAATATCACCGTGGTGAGTATGTTGTCCTATTGGAATCTTCGACGGTTGCTAATCCTAGAAGATGGTTCATTTGTTTTTCCTTTTTTTGAAGGTATGAAGCATTATTTACTATAATTAGACAAGTATAGGGTTCCTCTGCATCTCTAATTTTTTTATTTTTTAGCTTCTGTAGAGTTGAGATTGTAATTATTTTATTTGAGTTGATGAAATTTATGGGGGATGACAAAGTTTGACAAGGTCTTTGATTAGAAGACTCAATGAGCATAAATGTTGTGTTACTAATCAGGATTTAACGAATGTTCCAGTAGACCACAGGGAGAGGAATGTTAACATAGCCATGAAGATTGAGAAGAAGATTGAAGGTGAAATAAACCTATGAGAGTATGACTTGTGTTCATATCTTTAGGATTGTTTCTGTAGTTTACACTTTTCTTGTTTGGAATGGTCGTATACAAGTGATTAAAAAGTTTGAGTCCAAAGTTTATGCATAAGAATAGTTTCGGTACAGGGTCTAAGCATTTTGTACTAGTGAAAAAGAATGTAGTTCATGTTTGAATGGAATGAAATATTTGCTATTTATTGCATTTTTATATTACCACTATTCTTAATAATTGTTAATTTTTTCCAACATTGACTAAGCCTTATGAGTTGAGTAATTAGTTAATCATAATAACATCAATATCAGAATATAATATGTGCTAAAAAATCTGCATAATCATTCATAAGGTTTTAGCAAATAATAAAAAAACCATAAGCATTCATAAGGTTCTTAGAAGCTACATCAATAACAGCTTGAATAGTGTATGTAGTATACAAAAATGACATGATAACCCAAAATAAAAATAGCTGAATATAAGTGATCTTAATCAGTAAAGTATTCAGGTAAATTACATAAACTCATATTTCAAGAAAATAAGATAATAATTGCTAATGATCATTTTAATTTGGTGTTGAATTGCTGCTCCCACTGGATAACCCATAGGTTGTGCCTTGCACAGTAGTAGATGCTCTGGGTGGTCTGAATCTAGGAACTAACCATCTTGGTGTAAGGTATGATATTGGTGTTGGCATAAACTGTGTTAATCTGAAAGTTGTGCCTGCACTAGCTCCTTGCATTGTATATGGGGTGGGTGGTCTGACAGATGCATTTGATGGCTACTGAGGAGTGTTCAAAGTTGGAGCCCGAGGCACAGGGATCTGAGTGCTCGATGGTGGCATAATGTTGGTGGCTTTTGATGGAGGAGGCCTCTTGGTAAATCTCTTTGTTGGTGGTGTACTTGCAGTCTAACCAGCATATTAGGAGATGGATTCAATATGGTAGTGGCCTATAAATTAAATTCGACATAAATATAAGTGAACTTAATAACTCCAATACGTTTGAGCAATTAACAAATTTAGATTTTACCTGTGGTTAGGTTCCAGCAATAAGAGATGCCTCAGCTTCTGCAGCTGCAATATCCAAGGCTGTCTCTGCCTCTATAGCCTCCAAGGTTTTCTCCTAATATATCTCAGCCAATCTTTCATCATCCTCATCCTGCTCTACATTAGCAAGTGGTACTTGTGTAATTGTTGCTACAGTAGAGTTTTGACCATTTATTGTAGCTTCCGTAGCTATTTCAGCTGCTGCTATGACCTCCTTTTTAGCGTTGCAACTTCTAGAATTATGCCCTTCCTATATAATAGTTGAGAATTTACAAACTGATCAAATAATTGATCACAACCGTACCAATCAAGAACAAATTAAGTAATTATTCAATCAACATTTCACAACTAATAGTGCACAAGACAAATATTTATAAACAAATATCTCCAACAATTATTGACAAATAATATTTCACAAACCTTTAAACAGTATTTGCATTTTATTTGACTATATTTCTTCTTTGTCCTATATGGGTCTGGGTTAACCTCAGGAGCATCCCTAGTGGTATCTCTCTTCTTACTGGGAATTCTAATAGGCTGTTTGTAATGAGGAGGCAAAATTGGTATAGTGTCTAGCTGTTGCCAATACTCTTGACTAGGCACCGGTTGAACTAAAAATTGGTATGTTGCATTATAAGCTCCAATTGGCAGCTATGTGTGTGCAATTTCTTCAGCCCTCCTATTTGATGTGACAGTGCTACACATGCATGCTTGCAGGGTATGTTAGTGAGCTGCCATAGTCTACATGTACAAGTATGCTTCTTGAGATCAACACTTACTTTCATAGGCAAGCATTGAACCTCAAAGATATTTCCACCATCATCCCTTGTACAGAATGGCCTCCAGCTATTACTCTCTTTCTTGTTTTTCTCCAATCTACTCTGTTGTACTGGACATAGCCTTCCATTGTATCCTCGCAACTTCTTATTTCTAGCCAAAATTCTCATAACATAACACCTTATCTCTTTCAGGAGGGTAATGAGTGGCTTTCTCTTAAACTTCTTACACTTTGAGTTGAATACATCACTATTGTTATTGCTGATATTATCCACCTTTGGCCATTCATTGAAGTGGGATCCTGACCATTGTTTTGGTGGAATGCGACTCAGATACTTCCAAGCATACGGGTTTAGTCTTCTAACTGCGGCCATGGCTGCTTGAAAGTCTTGGGGGGTTGTGCTTCTTGCACAAACCCAAACTGCACACTTGAGTTCTTTGCTTTTTCACTGCTCCGTGAAGTTGTGCCATATATGCATGGAATAAAACCTGTGTCGTACCCCCGGCATAACATCCTTTAGAGCTGGAATAAGACCCTGAAAAAATGTATAAACAGTTTGAATAATGAATTGACACGTTTATATGCAAGAAATGTACTTTTTGTTCACTAACTCCAAGAATCTTCTAATCTCCGACGGAGTCACAGAGGTCATGATGTCATCCTTGAGTCCTCCTTGGTACTTGATGCACTTCCAACCTTCATAGGACTCGGGAGCACCTTGGCAAACCCTCGAAAATCTGTAAAGTTATTCAAACTTGCTGGTGTACTGTGCCACTGTCATGGACCCTTGCTTCGGCTGCATGAGTTCCAATTCCATTACTTCCCTCATCGACTCCGAAAAGTACTTTTTATAGAACAGAGTCTGAAATAGTTCGCATGGAATGTCCCCATTCTGCAGTTGCATTAGACGGCACTCCCCTTAACACTAGTGTTGTGCCTCATCCAACAACTGATAAGCTACAAACTCTACGAACTAATTTTTCGGTACATGTTGAGCTTGCAACGCATGTTTCATGGCTTAAAACCAGTTATCTGCTTCAGTAAGATCCATCGATCCCTTAAAATTTGGGGGTTAACTTTCAGAAATGTTGCCAATGTCATCGGAACACCACCACCCAAGCCATGTCCTGAACCTTCTCCATTTCCATTGCCGTTACCGTTTCCATTGCCCATCCTTTCCATACCCTGAGCGGTCGCAACAGCATTCGCTTGCATAGTGCTTAGTAGGTTTTTGATTGCCGCCATGAACTCAACATGGTTATGATTCGGTAGGTTACCCTCCTTCTCTCCACGAGTACATCGACAACCTTGCCTGGGAGATGCCATTTGGGTTTTCTGTCCACACCAAACAATCGATATCAAGGTGATCAGTCTCGATATCTTAAGCTCAGTGCTTCAATTATCCCAAAAGTACTCACAAACAAGCATGCTATGCATATCAAACAGATAACCTAAATAGCATGAAAGAAAAATCAAACAATCCAGAGTATGCAATGAAGCACAATCAGTCCATCCCTCAGGCTCACGAGGACGAACCGCTCTAATACCATAAATGTAACATCTCGTTATCCTAAGCCTAACCTCTAGCCATAAAGCGAAAGATGACAAGGCGCCACGACAGTTCTAAGGCTCATACCTTAATAAATATAGAAGGACATAATAATACTAGGAGCTCGATGAAGGAATAAAATTCAAATTCGCATAAAGCGAAATTACAAAGCGCAAAGCGTTCATACACAATAACTTAAAGCGTGAAGGCACAAGATACAACATGAGACATAATACAATAATAGTCAAGATAGATATATATAAGTATGGTAGTCATAGAGTACTAGCCGCGGCTCGCGAAATTTAGGCCGACTAGTTATATACAGACATACCGAGTTTTTAAAAAAAAAAAACAGGTCATACAACTTATCTCTCAAAGTAGGCCTCTAGGGCAACAAAGTATAATAAAAAAAGTGACAGAACTACAATATAATAACCAAAACAGAATAATAAAGGGTCCTCTGCTTTGCCACCATGTGCAAACTCACCGAGGTGGGTTGCGACCTACATCTAAAAAACAACAACAACATATGGTTTGAGAACCGGAGGTTCTCAGTATGGTAACAGTGCCCAATATATAATATATAAGGTTCTGGGACACCAAAGGCAATCCTATAATTTCACATCAGAGATATTCAAGCTTAACAAAAAATAAGTAACTTGAGCCATAAACCATAAACAGGGTTATCTAAACTTAGGAGAATTTCTATCTAACACTAATCACACCAATGTATCCCACAACCTTCGCCAACCTAACCTCCGTGCAAGCCCAACGCCACCGCCTCCCGATCCTCCTCAACGGCAGTAAAGCACATTTAATGCAAACAAGTAAAGCACAAATAGTATTCAGATATAATAGATAAGTCAATTAGCATTTAGACATATTATTCAAATAGGCATAACTCATGTAATCAAAGAAAACAAGCAGATAGAAGATGCATATGATGAATGCCTAGCCTATTTAGCTCGTGATATCACTTGTCGGTTCAAAATGCCAACCCGACACATCCCCGGGATGTTGCCTTTTTGCCACGACTAAGATTATAGTGCCCTGCTCACTCTCTATAGTGCCCAATACTTTATCTTGCACCCCGTAAATTATAGTGCCCGACACACTCTTTCGGGTTATAGTGCCCGAGTTCACTCTAGCAGCAGAAAGGTTATGTGTGCGGGAGACTGCCACTGTCCTAACATCTCAACGTAGGCGGGAGACTGCCTCGGCCCCTACGCCGGCACCACTACCTCGACAAGCGGGAGACTGCCACAGACCTTGCCTAAGGCGCATAGCGACTTACCAATCATAACAATTCAATAATACAACGCAGCCCATTAATCAATATCAGTATTCCTCAAGTTCACAAATCTCATATCAATCCCAACTCATTCTCAAGTTCCAAACTCACTGGTGGACGAAATTGTGATCCATGTTCTAACTATTTGTATGAAATCATTATTATGGCATTGGTTGAATTCACAACTCCGTTCAACTAACCAGCAAGTGTACTGGGTCGTCCAAGTAATAAACCTTACGTGAGTAAGGGTCGATCCCACAGAGATTGTTGGTATGAAGCAAGCTATGGTCACCTTGTAAATCTCAGTTAGGCAGATTAAATGGGTTTATGGTTTCAAAAATAGAAATAAGAAAATAGAAGATATAAAAGGGATAGAATACTTATGCAGATTCATTGGTGGGAATTTCAGATAAGCGCATGGAGATACTGCATGGCTCAAGGACGCCTGCTCTCCTACTGCTTCAACTCAATCCTTCTTATTCCTTTCCATGGCAAGCTGTGTATAGGGGTTCACCGTTCAACGATGGCTACTTTCTATCCTCTCGGGAAAATGGTCCTCTGCGGCTGTCACTCGCATGGCTAATCGTCTGGAGGCATCACCTGGCCGAAGGCTACATCCCATCCTCGCAGTGAAAACTACGCTCACGCGCTCTGTCACAGCACGGCTAATCACTGGTTGGTTCCTGTGCCTACTGGAATAGAATCCCTTGATTCTTTTGCGTTTGTCATCACGCCCAGCACTTGCAAGTCTGAAGCACGTCACAGTCATTCATTACCGGAATCCTACTCGGAATACCACAGACAAGGTTAGACTTTCCGGATTCCCAGGATCCTACTCGGAATACCACAGACAAGGTGAGACTTTCCGGATCCTCATAAATGCCGCCATCTATCTAGCTTATACCACGAAGATTCTGTTGGGGAATCTAAGAGATACACATTCAAGCTCGGTTGCATGTAGAACGGAAGTAGTTGTCAATCACGCGCGTTCATAAGTGAGAATGATAATGAGGGTCATATAATCATCACATTCATCATGTTCTTGGGTGCGAATGAATATCTTGGAATAAGAATAAGAGAGATTTGAATAAAAGAAAATAGAATTTCATCAATACTTGAGGTACAGCAGAGCTCCACACCCTTAATCTATGGTGTGCAGAAACTCCACCGTTGAAAATACATAAGTGAAAGGTTCAGGCATGGCCGAATGGCCAGCCCCCTAAAATGTGATCAATAGCCTCTTAGGATGAAGAATAAAACAAAACTGAGACCAAAGATATCTAATACATTAGTAAATCATCCTATTTATAATAAACTAGCTCCTAGGGTTTACATGAGTAAGTAATTGATGCATAAATCCACTTCCGGGGCCCACTTGGTGTATGCTTGGGCTGAGCTTGATCAATCCACGAGCTGAGGCTCCTCTTGGAGTTGAACTCCGAGTTATGACGTGTTTTGGGCGTTCAACTCCGGATCATGACGTTTTTCTGGCGTTTCACTCCAGACAGCAGCATGTACTTGGCGTTCAACGCCAAGTTACGTCGTCAATTTCCGAATAAAGTATGGACTATTATATATTGCTGGAAAGCCCTGGATGTCTACTTTCCAACGCCGTTGAGAGCGCGCCAATTGGAGTTCTGTATCTCCAGAAAATCCATTTCGAGTGCAGGGAGGTCAGATTCCAACAACATCAGCAGTCCTTTTGTCAGCCTTTCTCAGAGTTTTGCTCAAATCCCTCAATTTCAGCCAGAATTTACCTGAAATCACAGAAAAACACACAAACTCATAGTAAAGTCCAGAAATGTGAATTTAACATAAAAACTAATGAAAACATCCCTAAAAGTAGCTTAAACTTACTAAAAACTACCTAAAAACAATGCCAAAAAGCGTATAAATTATCCGCTCATCACAACACCAAACTTAAATTGTTGCTTGTCCCCAAGCAACTGAAAATCAAATAGGATAAAAAGAAGAGAATATACTATAAATTCCAGAATATCAATGAGTATTAATTATAATTAGATGAGCGGGACTTGTAGCTTTTTGCTTCTGAATAGTTTTGGCATCTCACTTTTTCCTTTGAAGTTTAGAATGATTGGCTTCTCTAGGAACTTAGAATTTCAGATAGTGTTATTGATTCTCCTAGTTAAGTATGTTGATTCTTGAACACAGCTACTTTTTGAGTCTTGGCCGTGGCCCTAAGCACTTTGTTTTCCAATATTACCACCGGATACATAAATGCCACAGACACATAACTGGGTGAACCTTTTCAGATTGTGACTCAGCTTTGCTAGAGTCCCCAGTTAGTGGTGTCCAGAGCTCTTAAGCACACTCTTTTGCCTTTGGATCACGACTTTAACCACTTGGTCTCAAGCTTTTCACTTGGACCTTCATGACACAAGCACATGGTTAGGGACAGCTTGGTTTAGCCGCTTAGGCCTGGATTTTATTTCCTTGGGCCCTCCTATCCATTGATGCTCAAAGCCTTGGATCCTTTTTACCCTTGCCTTTTGGTTTTAAGGGCTATTGGCTTTTTCTATTGCTCCTTCTTTTTCTATATATTTTTTTCGCCATTTTTTTTTCACTGCTTTTTCTTGCTTCAAGAATCAATTTCATGATTTTTCAGATCATCAATAACATTTCTCTTTGTTCATCATTCTTTCAAGAGCCAACAATTTTAACATTCATAAACAACAAGATTAAAAGACATATGCACTGTTCAAGCATTCATTCAGAAAACAAAAAGTATTGTCACCACATCAATATAATTAAATTAAATTCAAGGATAAATTCGAAATTCATGTACTTCTTGTTCTTTTGAATTAAAACATTTTTCTTTTTAAGAGAGGTGAAGGATTAATGGATTTTATTCATAGCTTTAAGGCATGGTTACATACTAATGATCATGAAATAAAGACACAAAAACATAGATAACACAATACTAAAAACCGAAAACAGAAAGAAATAAAGAACAAGGAATGAATCCACCTCTAGTGGCGTCTTCTTCTTGAAGGACCAATGATGTTCTTTAGCTCTTCTATGTCCCTTCCTTGCCTTTGTTGCTCCTCCCTCATTGCTCTTTGATCTTCTCTTATTTCTTGGAGAATGATGGAGTGCTCATGATGTTCCACCCTTAATTGTTCCACATTGTGACTCAAACCTTCTAAAGAAGTGTTGAGTTGCTCCCAATAGTTGTTTGGAGGAAAGTGCATCCCTTGAGGCATCTCAGGGATTTCTTGATGATGAACTTCCTCATGCACCTCTTGAAAACCGTGAGGAGCTTCTCTTGCTTGCTCCATCCTTTTCTTGGTGATGGGCTTGTCTTCTTCAATGGAGACATCTCCTTCTATGATAACTCCAGCTGAGTAACATAGATGGCAAATAAGGTGAGGAAAAGCTAGCCGTGCCATAGGTGAGGGCTTGTCGGCTATTTTGTAGATTTCATTGGAGATGACCTCATGAACTTCTACTTCCTCTCCAATCATGATGCCATGAATCATGATGGCCCGATCCACAGTAACTTCAGATCGGTTGCTAGTAGGAATGATGGAGCATTGAATGAACTCTAACCATCCTCTAGCTATAGGCTTGAGGTCCAGTCTTCTTAGTTGGACTGGCTTACCTTTGGAGTCTCTCTTCCATTGAGCTCCTCCCACACAAATGTCCATAAGGACTTGGTCCAACCTTTGATCAAAGTTGACCCTTCTAGTGTAGGGGCGTTCATCACCTTGCATCATAGGCAAGTGGAATGCCAACCTTACATTTTCCGGACTGAAATCCAAGTATTTCCCCCTAACCATTGTGAGATAATTCTTTGGACTTGGATTCATACCTTGGTCATGGTTCCTAGTGATCCATGCATTGGCATAGAACTCTTGAACCATTAAGATTCCGGCTTGTTGCATAGGGTTGGTTAAGACTTCCCAACCTCTTCTTCGGACTTCATGTCGGATCTCCGGATACTCATTTTTCTTGAGCTTGAAAGGGACCTCAGGGATCACCTTCTTCTTTGCCACAACATCATAGAAGTGGTCTTGATGGCTCTTGGAGATGAATCTTTCCATCTCCCATGACTCGGAGGTGGAAGCTTTTGCCTTCCCTTTTCCTTTTCTAGAGGATACTCTGGCCTTAGGTGCCATTGGTAATGGAAAAACAAAAAAAAAGCTTATGCTTTTACCACACCAAACTTAAAATATTGCTCGCCCTCGAGCAATAAAAGAAAGAAGAGAAGAAGGAGAAGAAGAAAATATGGTAGTGAGGGAGAGAGGTAGGTTCGGCTTAGGGGAAGAAGGAGGGGTTGTGTTGTGTGAAAATGAAGTAGAAAGGAAGGGTATTTATAGGGAAAGGGGGGAAATTGGTTTGAATTTTTGAAGGTAGGTGGGGTTTATGGGGAAGAGTGGATGGATGTGAGTGGTGAATGGGGTAATTGGGAAGAGGAATTGAGGTGATTGGTGAAAGGTGTTGGGAAGTGTGACATGGGGAAGAGTGAATTTGGATTAGGAGAGTGTGATTAGGATTAAAAGGTAAGGTGGGAATATGTTAGGTGGGGATCCTGTGGGGTCCACAGATCCTGAGGTGATCCTGTGGGGTCCACAGATCCTGAGGTGTCAAGGAATTCCATCCCTGCACCAAATGGGCATGTAAAATGCCTTTGTGCATCATTCTGGTGTTTAAACGCCCATTGGTGCACATTCTGGGCGTTCAACGCCCATGTAAAGCATGTTTCTGGCATTGAACGCCAGTTTTATGCTTGTTACTGGCGTTCAGCGCCAGCTTTCCTTCTCTGGGCACATTCCTGGCGTTCAGCGCCAGGATGTTGCTTGTTTCTGGCGTTCAGTGCCAGAATGGTGCTCTGTTCTGGCGTTGAACGCCGGCCAGATGCACCTTACTGGCGTTGAACACCAGCCTGTGCGTCCTCCAGGGTGAAAATTTTTTCTTCTGCTGTTTTTGACTCTATTTTTAATTTTTATGAATTTTTCGTGACTCCTCATGATCATGTACCTAATAAAACACAAAATAACAATAAAATAAAAATTAGATAAATAAAATTGGGTTGCCTCCCAACAAGCGCTTCTTTAATGTCAATAGCTTGACAGTGGCTCTCATGGAGCCACAAGGTGATCAGGTCAATGTTGTATAGTTGTCCACACCAAACTTAGAGTTTGGATATAGAATTTTAACACCAAACTTAGAGTTTGGTTGTGGCCTCACAACACCAAACTTAGAGTTTGACTGTGAGGGCTCTTCTTGACCCTGAATTGAGAGAAGCTCTTCATGCTTACTCTCTTCTGTCACAGAGGGATGGCCTTGTGCCTTAAACACAAGGTATTCCCCATTCAATTGAAGGACTAATTCGCCTCTGTTGACATCTATCACAGCTCCTGCTGTGGCTAGGAAAGGTCTTCCAAGGATGATGCAGTCATCCTCTTCCTTCCTAGTGTCTAAGATTATGAAATCAGCAGGGATGTAAAGGCCTTCAACCTTTACTAGCACGTCCTCTACTATTCCATAGGCTTGTCTCAATGACTTGTCTGCCAGTTGTAATGAGAACAAGGCAGGTTGTACCTCAATGATCCCCAGTTTCTCCATTACAGAGAGTGGCATTAGATTTATCCCTGACCCCAGATCACACAGAGCCTTTTCAAAGATCATGGTGCCTATGGTACAGGGTATTAAGAACTTGCCAGGATCTTGTTTCTTTTGAGGTAGAATTTTCTGAATCCAAGTATCCAGTTCATTAATGAGCAAGGGAGGTTCACTTTCCCAAGTCTCATTACCAAATAACTTGGCATTCAGCTTCATGATAGCTCCTAAGTATTGAGCAACTTGCTCTCCAGTTACATCTTCATCCTCTTCAGAGGAAGAATAGTCTTCAGAGCTCATGAATGGCAGAAGGAGATTTAATGGAATCTCTATGGTCTCTGTATGAGCCTCAGATTCCTCTGGATCCTTAATAGGAAACTCCTTCTTGCTTGAGGGACGTCCCAGGAGGTCTTCCTCACTAGGATTTTCGTCCTCCTCCTCCCTTGTGCATTCGGCCATATTGACTATGTCAATGGCTTTGCACTCTCCTTTTGGATTCTCTTCTGTATTGCTTGGGAGAATACTGGGAGGAGTTTCAATGACTTTCTTACTCAGCTGGCCTACTTGTGCCTCCAGATTTCTAATGGAGGATCTTGTTTCACTCATGAAACTGAAAGTGGCCTTTGACAGATCAGAGACTACATTGGCTAAATTAGAAGTGTTTTGTTCAGAATTCTCTGTCTGTTGCTGAGAAGATGATGGATATGGCTTGTTATTGCCCAGCCTATTACGTCCACCATTGTTAAAGCCTTGTTGAGGCTTTTGTTGATCCTTTCATGAGAAATTTGGATGATTTCTCCATGATGAGTTATAGGTGTTTCCATAAGGTTCACCCATGTAATTAACCTCTGCCATGGCAGGGTTCTCAGGATCATAAGCTTCTTCAGAAGCTGCCTCTCTAGTACTGTTGGATGCATGTTGCAATCCATTCAGATTTTGAGAGATCATGTTGACCTGTTGAGTCAACACTTTGTTCTGAGCCAATATGGCATTCAGAGTATCAATTTCAAGAACTCCTCTCTTCTGAGGTATCCCATTATTCACGGAATTCCTCTCAGAAGTGTACATGAATTGGTTGTTTGCAACCATGTCAATGAGCTCTTGAGCCTCTTCAGGCGTTTTCTTCAGGTGAATAAATCCACCTGCAAAATGGTCCAATGACATTTTCGAAAATTCAGAGAGACCATAATAGAATATATCTAAAATGGTCCATTCTGAAAACATGTCAGATGGACATCTTTTAGTCAGCTGCTTGTATCTTTCCCAAGCTTCATAGAGGGATTCACCATCTTTTTGTTTGAAGGTTTGAACATCCACTCTCAGCTTGCTCAGCTTTTGAGGAGGAAAGAATTTATCCAAGAAGGCAGTGACCAGCTTATCCCAGGAGTCCAGGCTATCCTTAGGTTGTGAATCCAACCATATTCTAGCTCTGTCTCTTACAGCAAAAGGGAAAAGCATGAGTCTGTAGACTTCAGGATCAACCCCATTCGTCTTTACAGTCTCACAGATCTGCAAGAACTCAGTTAAAAACTGATAAGGATCTTCAGATGGAAGTCCATAAAACTTGCAGTTTTGTTGCATTAAAGCAACTAGCTGAGGTTTCAGCTCAAAGTTATTGGCTCCAATGGCAGGAATGGAGATGCTTCTTCCATCAAATTTGGACGTTGGCTTTGTGAAGTCACCAAGCATTCTCCTTGCATTATTATTATTTTCGGCTGCCATCTCCTTCTCTTGTTCTAATGTTTCTGAAAGGTTACCTTTAGAATAATTTAATTTAGCTTCTCTTAATTTTTTCTTAAGAGTCCTTTCAGGTTCTGGATCAATTTCAACAAGAGTGCCTTTATCCTTGTTCCTGCTCATATGAAAGAGAAGAAAACAAGAAAAGAAGAGGAATCCTCTATGTCACAGTATAGAGATTCCTTTGTGTTAGTAGAAAAAGAAGGGGGTAGAAGAATGAAGAGGAATGGATTCGGATTTTTAGATGAAGAGAGGTGAAGAGAGGTGTTAGTAATTAAATAATTAAATAGAAGACGAAAAGAGAAGGGAATTTCGAAAATAATTTTGAAAAGGGGTTAGTGATTTTCAAAAATTAGAGATAAATGTAATTAAAATTTGAAACAATTAATTAATTAAAAAGAATTTTTGAAAAGAGAGAGATATTTTTCGAAAATAAAAGAGGGAGAAGTAGTTAGGTGGTTTTGAAAAAGATAAGAGACAAACAAGAAGTTAGTTAGTTGATTGAAAAAGATTTGAAATCAAAATTGAAAAAGATAAAAAGATAGTAAGTTAGATAAGATATTTTGAAATCAAATTTTGAAGAAAAATAAAATTTTTGAAAAAGATAAAATAAAAGATAAAAAGATTTAATTCAAAAATTTTGAAATTATTTACTTCACTAACAAGAAACTACAAGATAAGATTCTAGAACTTAAAGATTGAACCTTTCTTAACAAGAAAGTAACAAACTTCAAATTTTTGAACCAATCACATTAATTATTAGTGAATTTTCGAAAATATGATGTAAAGATAAGGAAAAGATTTTGAAAATAATTTGAAAAATGTTTTTGAAATTTTCGAAAAATAGAAAAAATGAAAAAGATATGATTTTTGAAAAAGATTTTGAAAAGATAAGATTTTTAAAATTGAAATTTTGACTTGACCTGTAAGAAACAACTAATTTTTAAAAATTTTTGACCAAGTCAACCCACAATTTCGAAAATTTGGAGGAAAATAAGGAAAAGATATTTTTTTTATTTTTGAATTTTTAATTATGAGAGAGAAAAACAACCAAATTACTCAATGCATGAAATTTTTAGATTAAAACCATGAATGCATGCAAGAATGCTATGAATGTCAAGATGAACACCAAGAACACTTTGAATATCATGATGAACATCAAGAACATTTTTTTTGAAAAATTTTTTATGCAAAGAAAATATGCAAGACACCAAACTTAGAAATTTTTAATGCTTGGAAAATATGAAGGCAAAGATGCACATGAAAAACAAGAAAAGACACAAAACAAGAAAACATCAAGATCAAACAAGAAGACTTATCAAGAACAACTTGAAGATCATGAAGAACACTATGAATGCATGGGATTTTCGAAAAATGCAAGAAAAAATTTTTAAAGCATGCAATTGATACCAAACTTAAAAATTGACTCAAAACTCAAACAAGAAACACAAAATATTTTTGGTTTTTTTTTATGATTTTATGATTTTTTTGTATTTTTATTATTTTTTTTTCGAAAATATAGTTTGGAAAAACGAAAAATAAAAGAAAAATTTTGAAAAAGATTTTTGAAAAGAAAATTACCTAATCTGAGCAACAAGATGAACTGTCAGTTGTCCATACTCGAACAATCCCCGGCAACGGCGCCAAAAACTTGGTGGACGAAATTGTGATCCATGTTCTAACTATTTGTATGAAATCATTATTATGGCATTGGTTGAATTCACAACTCCGTTCAACTAACCAGCAAGTGTACTGGGTCGTCCAAGTAATAAACCTTACGTGAGTAAGGGTCGATCCCACAGAGATTGTTGGTATGAAGCAAGCTATGGTCACCTTGTAAATCTCAGTTAGGCAGATTAAATGGGTTTATGGTTTCGAAAATAGAAATAAGAAAATAGAAGATATAAAAGGGATAGAATACTTATGCAGATTCATTGGTGGGAATTTCAGATAAGCACATGGAGATACTGCATGGCTCAAGGACGCCTGCTCTCCTACTGCTTCAACTCAATCCTTCTTATTCCTTTCCATGGCAAGCTGTGTATAGGGGTTCACCATTCGACGATGGCTACTTTCTATCCTCTCGAGAAAATGGTCCTCTGCGGCTGTCACTCGCATGGCTAATCGTCTGGAGGCATCACCTGGCCGAAGGCTACATCCCATCCTCGCAGTGAAAACTACGCTCACGCGCTCTGTCACAGCACGGCTAATCACTGGTTGGTTCCTGCGCCTACTGAAATAGAATCCCTTGATTCCTTTGCGTTTGTCATCACGTCCAGCACTTGCAAGTCTGAAGCACGTCACAGTCATTCATTACCGGAATCCTACTCGGAATACCACAGACAAGGTTAGACTTTCCGGATTCCCAGGATCCTACTCGGAATACCACAGATAAGGTGAGACTTTCCGGATTCTCATAAATGCCGCCATCTATCTAGCTTATACCACGAAGATTCTGTTGGGGAATCTAAGAGATACACATTCAAGCTCGGTTGCATGTAGAACGGAAGTGGTTGTCAATCACGCGCGTTCATAAGTGAGAATGATAATGAGGGTCATATAATCATTACATTCATCATGTTCTTGGGTGTGAATGAATATCTTGGAATAAGAATAAGAGAGATTTGAATAAAAGAAAATAGAATTTCATCAATACTTGAGGTACAGCAGAGCTCCACACCCTTAATCTATGGTGTGCAGAAACTCCACCGTTGAAAATACATAAGTGAAAGGTTCAGGCATGGCCGAATGGCCAGCCCCCTAAAACGTGATCAATAGCCTCTTAGGATGAAGAATAAAACAAAACTGAGACCAAAGATATCTAATACATTAGTAAATCATCCTATTTATAATAAACTAGCTCCTAGGGTTTACATGAGTAAGTAATTGATGCATAAATCCACTTCCGGGGCCCACTTGGTGTATGCTTGGGCTGAGCTTGATCAATCCACGAGCTGAGGCTCCTCTTGGAGTTGAACTCCGAGTTATGACGTGTTTTGGGCGTTCAACTCCGGATCATGACGTTTTTCTGGCGTTTCACTCCAGACAGCAGCATGTACTTGGCGTTCAACGCCAAGTTACGTCGTCAATTTCCGAATAAAGTATGGACTATTATATATTGCTGGAAAGCCCTGGATATCTACTTTCCAACGCCGTTGAGAGCGCGCCAATTGGAGTTTTGTAGCTCCAAAAAATCCATTTCGAGTGCAGGGAGGTCAGATTCCAACAGCATCAGCAGTCCTTTTGTCAGCCTTTCTCAGAGTTTTGCTCAAATCCCTCAATTTCAGCCAGAATTTACCTGAAATCACAGAAAAACACACAAACTCATAGTAAAGTCCAGAAATGTGAATTTAACATAAAAACTAATGAAAACATCCCTAAAAGTAGCTTAAACTTACTAAAAACTACCTAAAAACAATGCCAAAAAGCGTATAAATTATCCGCTCATCACTCACCATCCATCATCAATCCTCAAGTTACCCTAAATACGACACAATCATTCCAAATCTCAAAGCCACGTCAAAGAAATGCCTCTCCACACCATATTTACTAATCTCATCCACAAACCTTCCAAAGCCTAAGTCACCGTCTCTAAACTCATACCAAAGAAAATCACCAATTCAAATTAACTAACCTATCTCTATTAATCTTAGGGCCTAATTACTAGATAGCAATCTTAAACAGTAGATAAAAAAGTTTGGAAAGTTAGAGAACCCTTGAAAGTGAAGAAAAATAATTTTTCAGCAAAATAGAGTGTATGCGTACGCATACATACATTTTGGCCCATTTCGCGTACGCATACACATGTATGCATACGCATAGGTGCCAAACAGAATGGCATGTATACGTATGGGGGGTATGCGTACGCATGCACTCCCAGACTTAGAAAATTTTGCAAAGTTGTAGAAATCAAGTTTAAACCCCAAACTTTAAACATTCATAACTTCCTCTATAAAAATCTATTTTCATCAAATTTTATATCAATTTAAAGGTCTTTAAATAAAATTTAATTTAAGATAAATTTCAACTAATTTCAAAAATTGAGGCTCAAGTTATGATCCGTCAAAGTTCACTAAAAATCAAGTTTTACACAAAAACATCAAAGTTCTCAAAATTCCAAATTCCATAACCAAAACAAACCAAAACATACCCAAACATCATAAAACACTAGCACACACTACATCTTACCATTCTATTGTACTTCTATCACTTCCACACCTAATTCACTCAACCTTCCCACCATAAATCAACACAAATCTATAATTCCCAACTTAAGATTTCAATCATCAACAATTTGTACAATTCACTCATCATAAACATCATTCATCACCTCTCATCATAAATCCTCATAATTATCATTATTCAAACTCAATCTCCATAATCAACATCATGAACATAAATAATACCAATACTCATCAAATTATCATCATAATTCATATATCACACATTCCATCACATATTCTAACACTCCATATCATATTCCTCATCATCAAACATAAATTCACATATAATTAATCATACACAACCATCATTCAATCATATATTAGGGTCAATTAGCTTAAGTGTCCAGAAATATTACATATTACATAAAGGAAACCGAAACCATACCTTGGCCGATTATCCTCCGCGCACAAAACCACTTCACCACAAGCTTTTAAGCCCTCACTCAACACCAAACAACACCAGGAAAACTCTTGCCCAACGAATTTTAGGGATAAAATTCACTACTCACCCAAGCTAGATTACACCTAAATAACAAGAACACAAAGAAACTCAACAACCCAAAGAGCCATTTTCGAAAATGACATAGGGCGGAGAAATGGAGCTTGAAATCAGAGTTTCTTATCAACTTTGATGGGTTATAAAGGAAGATCTCAGCAAGAGTTTTGCGTGGCCGCAAACGGCTCGTCAATCGGAGCTCTGTAGCTCAAGATATGGGCAAAAGAAGGAGGAGATGAATAATGTTCTTCTTCCTTCTCTCTTCTCTCAAAACCAGCGCCCCTCTCTTTGTGTGTGTGCCAAAAATGAGCTTAAAGCTCATTAAAATGTGTTTTTATATGTTTGACTTGGGCCCAACTTGGGCCCGGTCCAATCGCATAGCATTTTTGGTTCATTTGGCCCAACTTTGTGCCAAAACCTTTAGAATAAGCGCCCGGTTTGCTATTTCAAAAACTCTTCTAAGGTTTTCTACTGTTTTATTCCCTCTCATGCAGTATTGGATAAACTTAAGTCAGTACTGCCGACTAATCTACCGGTACGCATTTTTACACAAAAATTTTCAAAAGAGAACATTTTTCCACACAGAAAAATCTACTGAATCTGAATCTCACATTTTTATTTTAAAGAAAACATTTTTATATTTCGAACCTATTCTGGGCAATTAATTTATTCTATTCTACTTAAGCGATTTTACGTAAAAACTCCGGTTCTTACATCCTCCCCTCCTAAAAAGATTTTCATCCTCGAAAATGCTAATTCTCACGTTTTCGTTGTGTCACTCTGATCCTACACCATCACGAATCCAAATTCCTCAGCCACATCCACTAGAATCTTCCTTTCCCATTGTTTACTTTTAACAAAACTCTAACCTCTTGCAGTCCTAACAACAACTTTCCAAAAGATAGAACTAAGCTACTCTTAGGCCCATCCAACATATTATACTCAAAGCATATGCTTACCTTTCCTCGGAGGATCAGACCCCGTAGCATCATGTGCATCCAACGTAAACACCCGACTCGGTTGTTGACTCCGGCCCGCATCTTGCTTCTTCCCTTGACGGCAATCCTTGGCAATGTGTCCAGGCAGTCCACAGTTAAAGTATACTCCTCTCCCCCATGTCTGACGAAACTGGTCATAGTTAGCTCCTCTGAAGTTGCCTTGAGTCTGAGGACGCTGAGGTGCATGCCCATCCCTCTTGAAGTTTTGCCCCTTCGGATGGAAGAATTCCCCACGGTGTCGGTCGTTGTTTCTTCCACGAACATCCTTCGCCAAAGCCACCTACTTAGCATATTCTTCCACAACTCTTGCTTTGTTCACTAACTCCGAGATTCTCCTAATCTCTAATGGAGCCACAGCGGTTATAATGTCATCCTTGAGACCTCCTTGGTACTTGATGCACCTCCAACCTTCATATGACTCTGGAGCACCTTGGCAAACCCTCAAAATTCTGCAAAGTTCTTCAAACTTACTGGTGCATTGTGCCACTGTCATGGACCCTTACTTCAGCTGCATGAGTTCCAATTCCATTGCTTCCCTCATCGACTCCGGAAAGTACTTTTTATAGAACAGAGTCTGAAATAGTTCCCATGAAATGTCCCCATTTTGCAGTTGCATTAGACGGCACTTCCCTTGCCACTAGTGCTGTTCCTCATCCAACAACTAATAAGCTGCAAACTCTACGAACTGATTTTTCAGTACATGTTGCGCTTGCAACGCACACTCCATGGCTTGAAACTAGTTATCTGCTTCAGTAGGATCCATTGATCCCTTAAAACTTGGCGGGTTAACTTTCAGAAATATTGCCAATGTCATCGGAACACCACCACCCAAGACGTGTCCCGCACCTTTTCCATTCCCATTGCCGTTACCATTCCCATTGCCCATCCTTTCCATACCCTGAGCGGTCGCAGTAGCATTTGCTTGCATGGTGTTTACTAGGTTTGTGATTGCCGCCATGAACTCAGCATGGTTATGATTCAGTAGGTTACCCTCCTTCTCTCCACGAGTACATCGACAACCTTGCCTAGGAGATGCCATTTGGGTTTTTTGTCCACACTAAACAATCGATATCAAGGTGATCAGTCTCGATATCTTAAGCTCAGTACTTCAATTATCCCAAAAGTACTCACAAACAAGCATGATATGCATATCAAACAGATAACCTAAATAACATGAAAGAAAAATTAAACAACCCAGAGTATGCAATGAAGCACAATCGGTCCATCCCTCAGGCTCACGAGGACGAACCGCTCTAATACCATAAATGTAACATCTCGTTATCCTAAGCCTTACCTCTAGCTGTAAAGCGAAAGATGACAAGGCACCACGACAGTTCTAAGGCTCATACCTTAATAAATATAGAAGGACATAATAATACTAGGAGCTCGATGAAGGAATAAAATTCAAATTCGCATAAAGCGAAATTACAAAGCGCAAAGCGTTCATACACGATAACTTAAAGCATGAAGGCACAAGATACAACATGAGACATAATACAATAATAGTCAAGATAGATATATATAAGTATGGTAGTCATAGAGTACTAGCCGCAGCCCGCGAAATTTAGGTTGACTAGTTATATACAAACATACAGAGTTTTTAAAAAAACAGGTAATACAACTTATCTCTCAAAGTACGCCACTAGGGCAACAAAGTATAATAACAAAAGTGAGAGAACTACAATATAATAACCAAAATACAGAATAATAAAGGATCTTTCGCTCTGCCACCATGCGCAAACTCACCGAGGTGAGTTGCGACCTACATCTGAAAAACAACAACAACATATGGTATGAGAACCAAAGGTTCTCAGTATGGGAACAGTGCCAAATATATAATATATAAGGTTCCGGGACGCCAAATGTAATCCTAGAACTTCACATCATAGATATTCAAGCTTAACAAAAACTAAGTAACTTGAGCCATAAACCATAAACAGGGTTATCTAAATTTAGGAGAATTTATATCGAACACTAATCAACCGATGTACCCCACAGCCTTCGCCAACCTAACCTCTATGCGAGCCCATCGCCACCGCCTCCCCATCTTCCTCAACGGCAGTAAAGCACATTTAATGCAAACAAGTAAAGCACAAATAGTATTCAGATATAACAGATAAGTCAATTAGCATTTAGACATATTATTCAAATAGGCATAACTCATGTAATCAAAGCAAACAAGCAGATAGAAGATGCATATGATGAATACCTACCCTATTTGACTCGTGATATCACTTGTCGATTCAAAATGCCAACCCGACACATCCCTGGGATATCGCCTTTCTGTCACAACCAGGGTTATAGTGCCCTACTCACTCACTATAGTGCCCAGCACTTTATCTTGCGCCCTGTGAATTATAGTGCCCGGCACACTCTTTCGGGTTATAGTACTCGAGTTCACTCTGGCAGCAGAAAGGTTATGTGAGCGGAAGACTGCCACAGTCCTCACATCTCAACGAAGGTAGGAGACTATTTCAGCCCCTACGTCGGCACTACTACCTTGACAAGCGAGAGACTGCGACAGACCTTGCCTAAGGCGCATAGTAACTTACCAATTATTATACAGCGCATCTCGTTGATCAATATCTGTATTCCTCAAGTTCACCAATCTCAGATCAATCCCAACTCATTCTTAAGTTCCAAACTCACCATCCATCATCAATCCTTAAATTTCCCTAAATACACCACAATCATTCCAAATCTCAAAGCCTCGTCAAAGAAATGCCTCTCCACACCACATTCACTAATCTCATGCACAAACCTTCCAAAGCCTAAGTCACTGGCTCTAAACTCATACCAAAGAAAATCACCAATTCAAATTAACTAACCAAACTCTATTAATCTTAGAGCCTAATTACTAGATAGCAATCTTAAACAGTAGATAAAGAAGTTTGAAAAGCTAGAGAACCCTTGAAAAGTGAAGAAAAATTATTTTTCAGGAAAACATGGTGTATGTGTACGCATGCATTATTTATGCGTATGAATACATACATTTTGGCCCATTTTGCGTACGCATACACATGTATGCATACGCATAGGTGCTAAACAGAATGGCATGTATGCATATGGAGGGGGGTATGCGTACGCATGCACTCCCAGACTTAGAAAATTTTGCAAAGTTGCAGAAATCAATTTTAAACCTCAAACTTTAAACAGTCATAACTTCCTCTACAAAAATCTATTTTCATCAAATTTTATATCAATTTAAAGGTCTTTGAATGAAATTTAATTTAAGATAAATTTCAACAAATTTTGAAAATTGAGACTCAAGTTATGATCTGTCAAAGTTCACCAAAAATCAAATTTTACACAAAAACATCAAAGTTCTCAAATTTCCAAATTCCATAACCAAAACAAACCAAAACATACCCAAATATCATAAAACACTAGCACACACTACACCTTACCATTCCATTGTACTTTTATCTCTTCCACACCTAATTCACTTAACCTTCCCACCATAAATCAACACAAATCCATAATTCCTAACTTAAGATTTCAATCATCAATAATTTGTACAATTCACTCATCATAAACATCATTCATCACCTCTCATCATAAATCTTCATAATTACCATTATTCAAACTCAATCTCCATAATCAAGTGCACTGGGTCGTCCAAGTAATACCTTACGTGAGTAAGGGTCGATCCCACGGAGATTGTCGGCTTGAAGCAAGCTATGGTTATCTTGTAACTCTTAGTCAGGATATCAAAGAGTATCAGGATTGATTGTAAGAAGGCAAAAGAACATAAAACAGGTACTTGAACTACAGTGATGGAGAATAGGTTGAGGTTTTGGAGATGCTCTGTCTTCTGAACCTCTGCTTTTCTACTGTCTTCTTCTTCAAACACGCAAGGCTCCTTCCATGGCAAGCTATATGTAGGGTTTCACCGTTGTCAATGGCTACCTCCCATCCTCTCAGTGGAAATGTTCAACGCACCCTGTTACGGCACGGCTATCCAGCTGTCGGTTCTCGATCATGTAGGAATAGAATCCAGTGATTCTTTTGCGTCTGTCACTAACGCCCCACAATCGCGAGTTTGAAGCTCGTCACAGTCATTCAATCATTGAATCCTACTCAGAATACCACAGACAAGGTTTAGACCTTCCGGATTCTCTTGAATGCCGCCATCAATTCTAGCTTATACCACGAGGATTCTGGTTAAGGAATCCAAGAGATATCTACTCAATCTAAGGTAGAACGGAGGTGGTTGTCAGGAACGCGTTCATAGTTGAGAATATGATGAGTGTCACGGGTCATCACATTCATCCGGGTTAAGAACAAGTGATATCTTAGAACGGAAGCAAGCATGATTGAATAAGAAACAGTAGTAATTGCATTAATCCATCAAGACACAGCAGAGCTCCTCTCCCCCAACCATGGGGTTTAGAGACTCATGCTGTAGAAGATACAATGAGAAACGTGTAAAGTGTCATGAGGTACAGATACAATGTCAAAAGATCCTATTAATAGTGAACTAGTAACCTAGGGTTTACAGAAATGAGTAAATGACAGAAAAATCCACTTCCGGGCCCACTTGGTGTGTGCTTGGGCTGAGCATTGAAGCATTTTCGTGTAGAGGCTCTTTCTGGAGTTAAACGCCAGCTTTTATGCCAGTTTGGGCGTTTAACTCCAATTTCTATGCCAGTTCCAGCGTTAAACGTTGGGAATTCTGAAGCTGATTTGCAACGCCGGTTTGGGCCATCAAATCTCGGGAAAATTATGGACTATTCTACATTGCTGGAAAGCCCAGGATGTCTACTTTCCAACGCCGTTAAGAGCGCGCCAATTGGGCTTCTGTAGCTCCAGAAAATCCACTTCGAGTGCAGGAAGGTCAGAATCCAACAGCATCTGCAGTCCTTTTCAGCCTCTAAATCAGATTTTTGCTCAGATCCCTCAATTTCAGCCAGAAAATACCTGAAATCACAGAAAAACACACAAACTCATAGTAAAGTCCAGAAAAGTGAATTTTAACTAAAAACTAATAAAAATATACTAGAAACTAACTAAATTATACTAAAAACATACTAAAAACAATGTCAAAAAGCGTATAAATTATCCGCTCATCACAACACCAAACTTAAATTGTTGCTTGTCCCCAAGCAACTGAAAATCAAAATAGAATAAAAAGAAGAGAATATACTATAGACTCCAAAATATCAAAGAAACATAGTTCCAATTAGATGAGCGGGACTAGTAGCTTTTTGCTTCCGAACAGTTTTGGCACCTCGCTTTATCCTTTGAGGTTCAGAATGATTGGCATCCATAGGAACTCAGAATTCAGATAGTGTTATTGATTTTCCTAGTTAGGTATGATGATTCTTGAACACAGCTACTTTATGAGTCTTGGCCGTGGCCAAAGCACTCTGTCTTCCAGTATTACCACCGGATACATACATGCCACAGACACATAATTGGGTGAACCTTTTCAGATTGTGACTCAGCTTTGCTAGAGTCCCCAATTAGAGGTGTCCAGGGTTCTTAAGCACACTCTTTTTACCTTGGATCACGACTTTAACCGCTCAGTCTCAAGTTTTCACTTGACACCTTCACGCCACAAGCACATGGTTAGGGACAGATTGGTTTAGCCGCTTAGGCCAGGATGTTATTCATGTAGGCCCTTCTATCCACTGATGCTCAAAGCCTTGGATCCTTTTTATTACCCTTGCCTTTTGGTTTAAAGGGCTATTGGCTTCTTCTGCTTGCTCTTTCTTTTTCTCTTTTCTATTTCTCTTTTTTTTTCGTTTTTTTTTTTGAATACACTGCTTTTTCTTGCTTCAAGAATCATTTTTATGATTTTTCAGATCCTCAATAACAGTTCTCCTTTTCCATCATTCTTTCAAGAGCCAACAATTTTAACATTCTTAAAACAACAAATTCAAAAGACATATGCAATGTTCAAGCATTCATTCAGAAAACAAAAAGTATTGTCACCACATCAAACTAATTCAACTAGTTTCAGAGATGAATTCGAAATCCTGTACTTCTTGTTCTTTTGTGATTAAAGCATTTTTCATTTAAGAGAGGTGATGGATTCATAGGACATTCACAGCTTTAAGACATGAATTTTAAATTTTATTAATCATGAATTAAGAACAAAACTCAGAAATAGATATAAGATAGGACTAATAATAATATAAAATAAAAAATTTAAATAGGCTCCTAATGATAGAGGTTATCACAGAGTTAGGACTCAACAACCTTGATTTTGAGAAGTGGATGCTCCCTCAACTTGAGGGGAGAGCTTTTGGCGTTTCATCTCTTGAAATTCACGCCCCTGCTTCTCTTGTTCCTTCAGCAATTTGCAGAGCATGCAGTTCTGATTCTGCTGTTCTTCCTTAAGTTGCTCCATAGTTTCTTGCAACTTGGTGATGGATGCTTCTAGGCTGGCCCAGTAGTCAATTTCAGGAAATTCAGGGAGGAACTCCTGCGCCCTCTTTTTGATAGAATTGTCTTGCATTTGTCCTTCCATTGACTTCTTGGTGATTGGATGTTCAATGGGTATGAATTCATCTACTCCCATCTTCACCCCAGCCTCTTTACAGAGCAAGGAGATCAAGCTTGGGTAAGCCAGTTTGGCTTCAGTGGAATTCTTATTTGCAATTGTGTAAATCTCACAAGCAATCAGATGGTGAACCTCTACTTCTTTTCCAAGCATAATGCAATGAATCATCACTGCTCTCTTGATGGTGACCTCAGAACGGTTGCTAGTGGGCAATATGGAACGCCCAATAAAGTCTAGCCAACCTCTTGCAATTGGTTTGAGGTCTCCCCTCTTGAGTTGGTTTGGGACACCCTTTGAATTGGTTATCCATTTAGTTCCAGGGAGGCATATGTCCTCTAGAACTTGATCCAACCCTTTATCTGCTCTCACCATCCTCCTATTAAAGGATTCAGGATCATCTTGCAGTTGAGGTAATTTGAAGACCTCTCTTATTTTGTCCAGATGGAAGTAAATAATTCTCCCTCTGACCATGGTTCTGTAGGTATGAAAAGCAGTTCCAGTCATTCTCTACTTATCTGTCAGCCACAGATTTGAGTAGAATTCCTGAACCATGTTCCTTCCAACCTTTGTCTCAGGGTTGGTTAGAACTTCCCATCCTCTATTTCGAATTTGCTCTTGGATCTCCGGATATTCATCTTCTTTCAGATTGAATTTGACTTTCGGGATCACTGACCTCAGACCCATTATTTTGTGGTAATGGTCTGCATGTTCTTTGGTTAAGAACTTCTCTTGACTCCAAACATCCTTTGGATTATTCTCTTTCTTACCTCTTGAATTGGTTTGTTTTCCTCTAGGAGCCATGATCTTGATAAATCTTGGCCTAGTGATCACGGAAAGCACACCAAACTTAGAGGTTTGCTTGTCCTCAAGCAAAAGAAGGCAAAGAGGGGAGAGAGAAGGAGAGCAAATTCGAATGGTGTGGGGAATGAGGGTGGCCGAATGTGTTTAAATAGGAGAGGAGGAGAATTATTCGAAAATTTGAAGGAGATTTGAGAAGATTTGGAAAAAATTTGAGGAGATAATTGAGTTTTTTGAAAGAGTCTAGGAAAGAATTTGAAATAGATTTGAAGAAGATTCTAATTTTTGAGATTGGGGGTGAATAATGAAAATTTGTAATGTGTTTATGGAGAAAGATATGGATCAAAACTAGAAATTTTGAAAAAAATTAAAGTGGGACACAAAATCTCCTCCCCCTGCCTATCTGGCGTTTAACGCCCACTTGGTGGCCTATTTGGGCGTTTAACGCCCAGCCAGGTATCCTGGCTGGCGTTAAACGCCAGAAATCCCTTCTTCACTGGGCGTTTTGCTAAACGCCCAGGATGCTGCACACCTGGCGTTAAACGCCCAGAATGGTGCCCATTCTGGCGTTTAATGCCCAAAATGGCACAATTACTGGCGTTAAACGCCCAGAATGGTGCCCATTCTGGCGTTTAACGCCCAGAATGCCCCGTACTGGCGTTTTTTTTTTTTTGCCAGTAAGCTATTTTTCTCTGCTTTTTGCACTGAATCCTTCTGTAACTCTGTGAATTCCTTTAATTTTGATAAATGCCTTTCAAGAATATATATCAACATCGATTAAACAGAACAAATACCCTTCTAACTACTGGGTTGCCTCCCAGCAAGCGCTTCTTTATTGTCTTTAGCTGGACCTTCACTGAGAATCACTCAAGTCTCAGTTTTGAGCATTCTTGCTCAAAGTTGCTTTCAAGATAATGCTTGATCCTCTGTCCATTGACAATGAACTTCTTGTCAGAATCATTATCCTGAAGCTCAACATATCCATATGGTGATACTCGCGTAATCACATATGGACCCCTCCAGCGGGACTTAAGCTTTCCTGAAAACAATCTGAACCTAGAGTTGAAGAGTAGGACCTTTTGTCCTGGCTCAAAGACTCTGGATGACAATTTCTTGTCATGCCATTTCTTTGCCTTTTCCTTATAGATTTTTGCATTTTCAAAGGCATTGAGTCTGAATTCCTCTAGCTCATTTAGCTGGAGCAATCTTTTTTCACCAGCTAACTTAGCATCCATGTTTAGGAATCTGGTTGCCCAGTAGGCTTTATGTTCCAGTTCCACGGGCAGATGACAGGCCTTCCCATACACCAGTTGGTATGGAGAGGTTCCTATAGGAGTCTTGTATGCTGTTCTGTACGCCCACAGAGCATCATCCAAGCTCTTTGCCCAATCCTTTCTATAGGCAATAACAGTCCGTTCCAGGATTCTTTTGAGCTCTCTGTTGGAGACCTCAGCTTGCCCATTTGTCTGTGGGTGATACGGAGTTGCTACTTTGTGGCTAATTCCATATCTGACCATAGCAGAGTACAGTTGTTTATTGCAGAAATGAGTGCCCCCATCACTGATCAGTACTCTGGGAACACCAAACCTGCTGAAGATGTATTTCTGGAGGAATTTTAGCACGGTCTTAGTATCATTATTGGGTGTGGCAATTGCTTCCACCCATTTAGATACATAGTCTACTGCCACTAGAATATAAGTGTTTGAGTATGATGGTGGGAAGGGACCCATGAAGTCAATTCCCCATACATCAAACAATTCAATCTCTAAGATTCCTTGCTGAGGCATGGCGTAACCATGAGGCAAGTTACCAGCTCTTTGGCAACTGTCACAGTTACGCACAAACTCTCGGGCATCTCTATAGAGAGTAGGCCAGTAGAATCCGCATTGGAGGACCTTGGCTGCTGTTCGCTCACCTCCAAAGTGTCCTCCATATTGTGATCCATGGCAATGCCACAGGATTCTTTGTGCTTCCTCTCTGGGTACACATCTGTGGATTATTCCGTCTGCACATCTCTTAAAGAGATAAGGCTCATCCCATAGGTAGTACTTGGCATTAGAAATCAATTTTTTTCTTTGCACTCGGCTGTACTCCCGGGGTATGAACCTCACAACTTTATAATTTGCAATATCTGCAAACCATGGAGTTTCCTGAATGGCAAAGAGTTGCTCATCTGGGAAAGTCTCAGAGATCTCAGTAGAAGGGAGGGACGCCCCAGCTACTAGTTCTAGTCGGGACAGATGATCAGCTACTTGGTTCTCTGTCCCTTTTCTGTCTCTTATCTCTATATCAAACTCTTGCAGAAGCAATACCCACCTTATGAGCCTGGGTTTTGAATCCTGCTTTGTGAGTAAGTACTTAAGAGCAGCATGGTCAGTGTACACAATCACCTTTGATCCTACTAAATAGGATCTAAATTTGTCAATGGCATAGACCACTGCAAGTAGCTCTTTTTCTGTGGTTGTGTAGTTCTTCTGTGCGTCATTTAGAACACGGCTAGCATAATAAATGACGTGCAGAAGTTTGTTATGCCTCTGTCCCAACACTACACCAATGGCATGGTCACTGGCATCACACATTAATTCAAATGGTAATGTCCAGTCTGGTGCAGAGATGACTGGTGCTGTGACCAGCTTAGCTTTCAGGGTCTCAAATGCCTATAGACACTGTGTGTCAAACACAAATGGTGTGTCAGCAGCTAGCAGATTGCTCAGAGGTTTTGCAATTTTCGAAAAATCCTTTATAAACCTTCTGTAGAATCCTGCATGCCCCAGAAAGCTTCTGATTGCCTTAACATTGGCAGGTGGTGGTAATTTTTCAATTACTTCTACCTTTGCCTTATCCACCTCTATTCCCCTGCTTGAAATTTTGTGCCCAAGGACAATTCCTTCAGTCACCATAAAGTGACATTTCTCCCAGTTTAAAACCAGGTTAATCTCTTGGCACCTTTTCAGGACAAGTGCTAGGTGGTTAAGACAGGAGCTGAATGAATCTTCATATACTGAGAAGTCATCCATGAAGACTTCCAGGAATTTCTCTACCATATCAGAGAAGATGGATAGCATGCATCTCTGAAAGGTGGCAGGAGCATTACACAGACCAAAAGGCATCCTCCTGTAGGCAAACACGCCAGAAGGGCAAGTGAATGCTGTTTTCTCTTGGTCCTGAGGATCTACTGCAATTTGGTTGTAGCCTGAATAGCCATCCAAAAAGCAATAATAATCATGCCCAGCTAGTCTTTCTAGCATTTGGTCTATGAATGGCAAAGGAAAATGATCCTTTCTGGTGGCTGTATTGAGCCTTCTGTAGTCAATACACATGCGCCACCCTGTGACTGTTCTTGTAGGAACTAGTTCATTTTTTTCATTATGAACTACTGTCATGCCTCCCTTCTTGGGGACAACTTGGACAGGGCTCACCCAGGGGCTATCAGAAATAGGATAAATAATCCCAGCCTCTAGTAATTTGGTGACCTCCTTCTGCACCACCTCCTTCATGGCTGGATTTAGCCGCCTTTGTGGTTGGACCACTGGTTTGGCATTATCCTCCAATAGGATCTTGTGCATGCATCTTGCTGGGCTAATGCCCTTAAGGTCACTTATGGACCACCCAAGAGCTGTCTTGTGTGTCCTTAGCACTTGAATCAGTGCTTCCTCTTCCTGTGGATTTAAAGCAGAGCTTATAATCACTGGAAAAGTGCCACCCTCTCCCAGGAATGCATACTTCAGGGATGGTGGTAGTGGTTTGAGTTCAGGTTTGGGAGGCTTATCCTCCTCCTGAGGAATTTTCAAAAATTCTTTTGTTTCCTCTGGTTCTTCCTGATCAGGCTGAGCATCCTTGAAGATGTCCTCAAGCTCTGATTCTAAACTTTCAGTCATATTGATCTCTTCCACCAAAGAGTCAATAATGTCAGCGCACATGCAGTCATTTGGTGTGTCTGGATGCTGCATAGCTTTTACAGCATTCAACTTGAACTCATCCTCATTGACTCTTAGGGTTACTTCCCCTTTTTGTACATCAATGAGAGTTCGTCCAGTTGCTAGGAAAGGTCTTCCTAGAATGAGAGTTGCACTCTTGTGCTCCTCCATTTCCAGCACTACAAAGTCAGTTGGAAAGGCAAATGGCCCAACCTTGACAATCATGTCCTCAATTATGCCTGATGGATATTTAATGGAGCCATCAGCAAGTTGGAGGCATATCCGGGTTGGTTTGACTTCTTCAGTCAACCCAAGCTTTCTGATAGTGGATGCAGGTATTAGATTGATACTTGCTCCAAGGTCACACAGGGCTATCTTGGTGCAAGCACCTTCTAATGTGCATGGTATCATAAAGCTTCCTGGATCTTGAAGCTTTTCTGGTAAGCTTTTCAGAATGACTGCACTGTATTCTTCAGTGAGAAACACTTTTTCAGTTTCTCTCCAATCCTTCTTATGGCTTAAGATCTCTTTCATGAACTTAGCATAAGATGGTATTTGCTCAAGTGCCTCTGCAAACGGAATCTTTATTTCAAGAGTCCTCAGATAGTCTGCAAAGCGGGCAAATTGCTTATCCTGTTCCGCTTGGCGGAGTTTCTGTGGATAAGGCATCTTGGCTTTATACTCTTCAACCTTAGTTGCTGCAGGTTTATTCCTTACAGAGGTGGTTGGAGAAGTCTTTTTAGAGGGGTTACTATCGGCACTCTCAGGTGTCTGGTTCCCCTTTTGCGTTTGAACGCCAGGATTGGGTGGAAAATGGGCGTTTAACGCCAACTTTTCCCCCTTTTCTGGCGTTTGAACGCCAGAACTGGGCAGGGAATGGGCGTTTAATGCCAGCTTTCCCTCCTTTTCTGGCGTTTGAACGCCAATAGTATTCCTCTCTGGGCTCTTACTGTCCTTAGAGGGATTTTGGATAGTGGTTTGGCTATCCTCTGTCAATTGTTCCTTTACTGACTTTTTGCTACTTTGAGCAGTGTTATTCAGTGTCTTCCCACTCCTCAGTTGAACTGCTTGGCATTCTTCTGTTATCTGTTTAGATAGCTGCTGTTTTGCCTGATTCAACTGTGATTCCATGTTCTTGTTAGCAATTTTAGTCTCTTGGAGCATCTCTTTAAATTTTGCTAACTGTTTTGTCATCAGGTGTAATTGTTGAGTAAGCTCAACCATCTGTTCTTGAGAATTAGGATCAGTGGCTAATGCCATAACTTCTTCTTTTGTAGAGGACTCATGGCTAGAGTACAAATGTTGATTTCTAGCCACAGTATCTATAAGCTCTTGAGCCTCCTCAATCGTCTTCCTCATATGTATAGATCCACCAGTTGAGTAGTCTAGAGACATCTGAGCTTTTTCTGTAAGCCCATAGTAAAAGATGTCCAACTGCACCCACTCTGAAAACATTTCAGAGGGGCATTTTCTCAGCATACCTCTATACCTCTCCCAGGCATTGTAAAGGGATTCATTATCCTCTTGTTTAAAGCCTTGGATGTCCAGCCTTAGCTGTGTCATCCTTTTTGGAGGGTAAAAGTGATTCAGAAATTTGTCTGATAATTGTTTCCATGTCTTTATGCTTGCTGTAGGTTGATTATTCAACCACTTCTTAGCTTGATCTCTTACAGCAAATGGAAACAGTAATAATCTGTAGACATCCTGATCCACCTCTTTATCACGTACTGTGTCAGCAATTTGTAAGAACTGTGCCAGAAACTCAGTAGGTTCTTCCTGTGGAAGACCGGAATACTGGCAATTTTGCTGCACCATGATAATGAGTTGAGGGTTTAGCTCAAAGCTGCTTGCTTTGATGGGAGGTATACAGATGCTACTCCCATATGCAGCTGTAATGGGGTTGGCATATGACCCCAGAGTCCTTTTGGACTGTTCATTCCCATTTATGTCCATATTGGAGAAAAGGGAATTGATGTGAATAGTAATCAAGATATATATGTATATATATTTTTTTGAAAAGAGGAAAGATAAAAACAACAAAGAGACACCAAACTTAAAATTTTTCAGAAAATCAAACATGAATTTTCGAAATTTTAAAGAAAAACACAAAGAAGACACCAAACTTAGAATTTTTAAATATCAAAAAGGGACTAAGGACATGCAAATTCGAAAATTAAAAGAAAAACAAAAACATGCAATTGACACTAAACTTAAAATATGAAATTATACTTAAATAAAAGACTCTAAACCAACAAAAACAAAACGGTCCTAATCTAAGCAACAAGATAAGCCGTCAGTTGTCCAAACTCGAACAATCCCCGGCAACGGCGCCAAAAACTTGGTGCACGAAATTGCAATCACGCTTTTGCAATCCCGCACAACTAACCAGCAAGTGCACTGGGTCGTCCAAGTAATACCTTACGTGAGTAAGGGTCGATCCCACGGAGATTGTCGGCTTGAAGCAAGCTATGGTTATCTTGTAACTCTTAGTCAGGATATCAAAGAGTATCAGGAATGATTGTAAAAAGGCAAAAGAACATAAAATAGGTACTTGAACTGCAGTGATGGAGAATAGGTTGAGGTTTTGGAGATGCTCTGTCTTCTGAACCTCTGCTTTCCTACTGTCTTCTTCTTCAAACACGCAAGGCTCCTTCCATGGCAAGCTGTATGTAGGGTTTCACCGTTGTCAATGGCTACCTCCCATCCTCTCAGTGAAAATGTTCAACGCACCCTGTCACGGCACGGCTATCCAGCTGTCGGTTCTCGATCATGTAGGAATAGAATCCAGTGATTCTTTTGCGTCTGTCACTAACGCCCCACAATCGCGAGTTTGAAGCTCGTCACAGTCATTCAATCATTGAATCCTACTCAGAATACCACAGACAAGGTTTAGACCTTCCGGATTCTCTTGAATGCCGCCATCAATTCTAGCTTATACCACGAGGATTCTGGTTAAGGAATCCAAGAGATATCTACTCAATCTAAGGTAGAACGGAGGTGGTTGTCAGGCACGCGTTCATAGTTGAGAATATGATGAGTGTCACGGGTCATCACATTCATCCGGGTTAAGAACAAGTGATATCTTAGAACGGAAGCAAGCATGATTGAATAAGAAACAGTAGTAATTGCATTAATCCATCAAGACACAGCAGAGCTCCTCACCCCCAACCATGGGGTTTAGAGACTCATGCTGTAGAAGATACAATGAGAAACGTGTAAAGTGTCATGAGGTACAGATACAATGTCAAAAGATCCTATTAATAGTGAACTAGTAACCTAGGGTTTACAGAAATGAGTAAATGACAGAAAAATCCACTTCCGGGCCCACTTGGTGTGTGCTTGGGCTGAGCATTGAAGCATTTTCATGTAGAGGCTCTTTCTGGAGTTAAACGCCAGCTTTTATGCCAGTTTGGGCGTTTAACTCCAATTTCTATGCCAGTTCCAGCGTTAAACGCTGGGAATTCTGAAGCTGATTTGTAACGCCGGTTTGGGCCATCAAATCTCGAGCAAAGTATGGACTATTATACATTGCTGAAAAGCCCAGGATGTCTACTTTCCAACGCCGTTGAGAGCGCGCCAATTGGGCTTCTGTAGCTCCAGAAAATCCACTTCGAGTGCAGGGAGGTCAGAATCCAACAGCATCTGCAGTCCTTTTCAGCCTCTAAATCAGATTTTTGCTCAGATCCCTCAATTTCAGCCAGAAAATACCTGAAATCACAGAAAAACACACAAACTCATAGTAAAGTCCAGAAAAGTAAATTTTAACTAAAAACTAATAAAAATATACTAGAAACTAACTAAATTATACTAAAAACATACTAAAAATAATGTCAAAAAGCGTATAAATTATCCGCTCATCAACAACCATCATTCAATCCTATCTTAGGGTCAACTAGCCTAAATGTCCAGAAACATTACATATTACATAAAAGAAACCGAAATCATACCTTGGTCGATTATCCTCTACGCACAAAACCACTTTACTACAAGCTTTCAAGCCCTTACTCAACACCAAAAAACACCAAGAACACTCTTGCCCAATGAGTTTTGGAGATAAAATCTACTACTCACCCAAGCTAGATTACACTTAAACAACAAGAACACAAAGAAACTCAACAACCCAAAGAGCCATTTTCGAAAATGACGTAGGACATAGAAATGGAGCTTGGAATCAGATATTCTTACCAACTTTGATGGGTTAGAAAGGAAGAGCTTAGCAAGAGCTTCACGTGGCCGCAAACGACTCGTCAATCGGAGCTCCGTAGCTCAAGATATGGCCAAAAGAAGGAGGAGATGAATAGTGCTCTTCTTCCTCCTCTCTTCTCTCAAAACCAGCGCGCCTCTCTTTGTATGTGTGCTGAAAAGGAGCTTAAAGCTCAGTAAAATGTGCTTTTATTTTTTGGACTTGGGTCCAACCTGGGTCCGGTCCAATTGCGTAGCATTTTTGGTTTGTTTGGCCTAACTTTGGGCCAAAATCTTTAGAATAAGTGCCCAGTTTGCTATTTCAAAAACTCTTCTAAGGTTTTCTACTGTTTTATATCCTCTCTTGCAGTACTGGATAGACTTAAACCGGTACTGCCAGCTAATCTACTGGTACGCGTTTTTATGCGAAAAATTTTAAAAGAGAACATTTTTTCACACAGAAAAATCCACTAAATTTGAATCTCACATTTTTATTTTAAAGAAAATATTTTTATATTTTTGAACCTATTTCAGACAATTAATTTATTCTATTCTACTTAAACAATTTTACGTAATAACTCCGGTTCTTACAGTTCACCACCTAAATACACAGTTCATCCATCTTTTGTTCTCTCAAATTTTTTTCTGTGCTAAATCTCTAGAGTGATATGTATTATAGCCATCTGTGTAAAAGAATAACAAGAAATGCATATTAACTACGTAACTCATTCTCAAACTTGTCTAAAAAAATGTTTAATAACACTGATTGGATTATGATTAATTTCAACAAATGAGTCAAAGAGCTATCATACTTATAATCAATATTAAAGTCTAATTATAAACAATGATGTCATATTTATACTCAAATTTAGTCACCTAAATCAAACTTTAAAATCCAATTAAAATCAAACATTCTCATATTTATATTAAACTTCTAAACTTAAAATGAAACTAAAAAATTACTACATTGACTAACCTCTTTTATGGTTGAATTCCTACCCTAGTCTTATATTTGTTAGCACAGCTATTATACATAATAATTTATTATACATAATAAACAGACTTATATATAGACTAAAATAATATGAATAACTTTGTATTGAAGAGCACTATCATATCTTTAATGGAATAATTTAATGAGACATAGTATGAAGGGTAGGAACTTTAAAAAAAGGCTTACTTCAAAGATTATTTATTCACCAAAAAAATATCCAACTAATCAGTGTAATACACTTGTAGGCCTATCTTACATTCAATTCCTAAATATGAACCATCCAAAATGAACATGAAGAATCAATCAATACACAGGCATAAATACAACAATTGAACTAATTTTTTCACATTGAATGAAGAACTCTTATAACTATGAGGTTACAGTCATCGAATCACTTAGTTTATGAAAGTATTACCTATTAAAACCTTTGAGTGTGATAGAGCTCGCCTCTGAACACGGTCCGTTAAGAAAGTAGCAACCTCCCTCTCCAATGTCGTCGCAGGAATAAAATCACAGAATAATGGGGTACGCTAGAGAAGAAGAAGATGAAAAACTGCTCTATTAGGACATTGTTGATTTCGCGTTCAAAATGGGGGTGGGTGACATTTCCTATTTGTTATCTAATTTCAATTTGAAGGAGTAAGTATTTTTTAATTAAGTGAATTAACTAAATAAATATAATTTCCAACAAAAAAATAATCCATTTAAGAAATCCTTTTGCCACGTTATTATGAATGTGGAAACCTTACATAGCTTAACAATACCCTTTTAACGTTTGGTCACATTTGATAAATGAAACTAATCGATTGTGGGCATTGGAGAAATTATGATCTTTTATGGTTATTTTTGTGAGCAAAACAATCTTTCATGGTTATTTTTAGTGGTTTAGTAAAAAAAAATGAATTGAGGTTGAAGTATGGATTGAATTTGTCCTTTTCAAATTGTAATTACGACAAGGGTAGGTGGGTTGCAGACAGTAGGAAACCATTATATTCTTGGTCTGGCTGCAAGCAGTTCATAGCCCCCTAATGGTCATGTAGACTAATACGACGCTAAGATTTTTCATTTAAGAGTTATCGCTGGCAGTCACTAAATTGTCATATGCCAGAATTTGACCCCTCTGCCTTTTTAATAATGTAGGTGTACTCCAAAATTTTTTGTTAATATGTATTTTACTGTAAAAAATATTAGGATATCATTAAAATTTTTTTAACCATTATTTAGCCATTAATTCAATATCTTTAGTGTAGTTTCTTTAGTCTAATAATTCAATAATATACTTTATTCAATACTTTTAAATATTAATGATTAATTAATAATAAAAAATAATAAATTTTAATAGTCCTCTACCATTACTCTTAACTATATTTATTATATACATCCATAAGTTATATGTATAATGTTAATGTGGAATAATCTAGGATGCGTGATAAAACAATTGTATTTACAAAAGATTCTCTAGTCTTGCAACAATTTGATTCTTTGATGTATATGGTCACTTGTAAAGGAGAGATTTTATAGATTCAAAATGTAGGATGGAAATATGGTCTAATAAAACCTTCTGGAGCTATTCGTCCCAACGGCTTTGCTTATAGGTTTTCCAAGACTAATACCACAATCTTGAATTACTAGTCAAATAACTTATGTGACTGGTTCCCCTTAACAATGTCTCTGATGTAGCTATGCACTTGGATCATTCACCAGCTTTCATTAGAAAGTTTCTGCATTACTTTAATGTTTTGGTTCTTAACACAAGACACAATTGGAACCGCAAAAAGTTTATTAAAACAGGTGGATAATGTATGTTGATGGAAAACCGAATGAAGACAAAAGGATTGATGAGATTTCTAATGCTAAAAACAAAACAATATACAATATTGTAAGGTAGCTTGATTTACAACTTATGTTGCAGCTTCGACTAAAAATTTTCTTCAAGATTATTTCACCTATGCATTACTTTAATCAGGATTGAAAAACTGATTTTGGGTATGAGAACACTATTCCATTAAGTAATAGGAGTGAGGTGACGCAAGAGGGGTCAATGGATCGAACTATTAAGGGTGCACTAAAGGGAACCAAGATCAAGATACATGATATAACGACCTTTTCAAAGTTGAGGGATGAGGCTCATATATCTCTCCCTCGTTTCGGTATAAGAACAAGTGATTATTTGCATCTGTGTCTTTTCGATGTTCCTGATACGTGGAATGAACTCCTCTTTTCTCAAATATAAGTTTTGTTGTAGTACTACTGTAAAATATAGACTAGACTTTTAAGTTTATAGAGTGGAACAATGTTAATAGTTAACGAATTTGACAATAATGTAACTAAAGTGATAGTAGTGACCAGTAAAAATATTAGTAACAAAATATCATAGTTCTGAAAACCGGACCGGACCGGCCGGTTCGACCGGTTCAACCGCGAACCGGCGATGGAAGCGGTCCGGTCCTCATGTGAAAACCGCCCTCAGAAAAACCGGGCAAAAACCGGTGAACCGACCGAAAACCGGCCGGTTGGGCTGGACCGGTGACCGGCCGGTTCTTATAAACGACGCCGTTTTTCGTTATTTTAAAAAAAAAAAATTTTCCCCCCAACCCGACCCGCTCGTTCACCCCCCCTTCCCTCGACCCCCAGCCGTTCTCCTCAGTTCTTTCTTGCTTCTCACAATCTCAGTCTCACTCCCTAACCTAACCCTAGCCATCTGAGAAGCACCAGCCCAGTCGCCCTCCAGCGTCGCCGCGGTCTCAGGTGGTCAGCGCCGCCGCCGTCGCCTGGTTCCCCAGCACCAGTAGCCCTCCTGCCCCTCCATCGTCTTCACTCTTCAGCTTCTCAACAAAAAAGCCCTCTCATCGTCTTCATCGTCGCGTGGTCCTCAACACCGGAAGCCGGCCGTCGAACCCAGGTAAGTGTCTCGTCGTCCTCAGGTTCTGTGAACTTGCTCTGCTAATCTTCGTTCTTCGCTTCTTCGGTGAACTTCCTCTGTGAACTACTGAACTTCCTCTTCAATTTCTGAAGAAACATGAACTTGAAACTGTGAACTTCGTCTGCTGTTCAAACCTAGGGAGTTTTTTTTTCTTAGTTGATAGTGAAACAGAAACATGGCGGGAGGTAGAATTTTTTTAGCTTGTATGCATAATTGTTGAAACAGAAACAGAAACATGAATGGAGGCAAAATTGTTGTTGCTTGTATGCAGAATTGTTGAAACAGAAACAGAAACATGTATGCTGTAGGTAGAATTGTTGTAGCTTGTAGGCAGAATTGGTGTTTGTGTTTGTGTTTCTTGGTCACTGTCTTGGGACCAATTTTGGAATGTTAATGGAAACAAAAAAAAAGGTAGTCTTGTTGAATGGCTGAATGGCTGAATGCTGTTTTTAATTTTGTATCTGTCTTGTTTGTTGCAATATGATATCTGTCTTGTTTGCTGTAATATGGTCTTGTTGATGTTTTTTTATTTTTCATTGTGTTGTTGTTGTTTTTAATTTCAGTTATGGATAATGTTGTTAATCAAGAAGCAATTACTGATAACAATGCTTCTGTGAATAATGCTGCTAATTCAAATGATACTGCTAATCCTAATCCCCCTAGTGCTAACGATAGTCAGTCACAAGGTTCTTCTAACCTACGGGGAAAAACAGATTTAGCTTGGAAATATGTTGATTCTTCTGCTGAAGAGGGTGGGAATGAAGGTGAAGATGTTTCCACCGAAGCAGATTTGCAACAAGTTTTTGCGGATTTTGATGATTGATAAATCATGATGTTGGGATTTAATATTTAGATATGTCTTTATATTATTTAACTTTTGAGTATGTATTTTGATAAGATTATATGAATTTGGTTGATGAAAGTTTATGTAGTGTTTTAAATTTCGAAGATATTTTAAGTTTTATATTAGACCATAATTATATTTTAGGATGTTTATTCATAATTTATTTATTATTTTATTCTAAAACGGTTTTTTCGGTTGGACCACCGGTTAGACCGGTTGGACCAGTGAACCAGTGAACCAGTGACTTGAGCGGTTTGATGACCGGTCCGGTTTTCAGAACCTTGCAAAATATACATTTTAAGAATGTACTTGCTCCCTTTAGATTTAGAATTGTCATTTAAATTCTAACTAAGATAATTTGCAAGACTAACAAAAATTAGGATTAATCATTATCACATGTAAGATTTTACTTACCAAAATTAATATTCACCCATAGATAATTTTATGTTATTTTCTCGAGAGTTAAAAGTCGCATAGGCTTAACAGTTCCAATATGAAGACGATAATATGAAGTCATCAACAATAAATGTCGTGTTTAAAATTTTTTTAATAATATTTATGTACGAAAAATAGTATTTTTATTTTAATAACATATTATGATTTACACTTTTATATCGTTATTGATGGTAAATATAGCTAATTTATCTATAACTCTAATTTTACTTATTTTCTAAAGAAGTTAGTGAAATATTAAATTGGTGAAACACTTTTATTAGTTAGTGAAATATTAAAATTGATATATTAATAATATATTTTTATTTTTTAAAAATTTTTTATTATAATTTAAAAATATTATAAATTTTAAATTGTTTAATTTGTATTTTACATTAAATAAATATAAAACAACATATTCATTATATTAATTACATAATAAGGATAGTTGTGTTATACTAAATTCGAAAAATTTATTATTAAAAATTATTATTTTTTATTTATCATGTGAAATTAGGATGTAAATTGTTGAATCGCACAAAATGAAAAACATGATAATGATAATGATATCATAGGTTTGTTTAAACGTCATTCTTAAAAAAGATTTTTTTAAAAAATATTTTATAAAATAAAAGTAATTTTATATTTAAATATATCATATAAAAAAATTTTTTTATTTATCAATTATATTTAAATAAAATAAAATAAAAATATTTTTTATTTATTTATTATAATAATATTTTTTTAAAAAAATATAAATTATAATTTTTTAAAAAAATATTTTTTTAATTTTTTAAAAAAATATTTTTTAATTTTTTTAATATTTTATTTTTATTATTAAAAATTTATCAAACGCATTAAAAAATTTTATTAAAAAAATATTTTTTATCAATTTAATGGCATTACTATTATAGGATAGTAATTTATTCGATAGTAGCAGGGATGTGGAACATCTTGCCGTCAGATTAACGCATAAGAAACTTCTAGGGCGCGGTTTTTTTGCCAGCTCTCCACTCCCCACAACCCCCACGGGCGACGTTCTCCGCCACTGGCGCCGCCGTCTTTATCTTCTCTATTCGTAGTTCTCCGATTTCAGTTCCATCCCCTGCAGCTATGACTATAGGAGCTTGCGCAGACCTATCACGCTGCCTTGGAGGAGTAGCAGCGCCACTCACACCCAACTCCAACCGCGCCGCCACTTTTTGCCACGTGCTTCGCACACCCAATAATGCCCACACTCGCGCGTCGACCCTGTCAATATCAACGCACGACCAAAGCAAAGTGGTGGCGGCTGCAGGTAGCAGCACTCAAGGTCTCACCTACAAGGACGCAGGCGTCGACATCGATGCTGGCTCCGAACTCGTTCGAAGAATCGCAAAGATGGCACCCGGAATCGGAGGCTTCGGTGGTTTATTCCCTCTCGGTATGCTTCACTACCTGCCATATTTTTCTTCTTCGCGTTTTCTGGTATTCGATATTATTCACCTTTTTCTTTTTTGAACAGGTGATTCGTACCTTGTTGCGGGCACGGACGGTGTGGGAACAAAAGTGATGCTTGCTTTTGAAACTGGGATTCATGACACCATTGGTATTGATCTGGTAAAAACAAAAAGGTTTTGCTTTAACTTTTAATTTGGAAATAATAATTTTCATACCAATGCTGCAACAGAATGAGCCTATTGAGCCTAGCTTTACGTGAATTATAAGATATCAAGGCGAAATTTGAAAAGGGGTTTTCTGCTGTTTAATCTGCGATCATCAAAATCAGCATCTGATTTTCTTTAATTCTTTTTTTTTTAATTTTTATTTTGGAGCTTTTCCTTTTTTTTTTTTTTGTTACAAGATTTATAGGGTTTTGGTGGCTTTTACAATTGAGCTTTTTTTTTTTTTGGTGTGCTGTTACTTGCATAGGTTGCAATGAGTGTGAATGACATTGTTACATCAGGGGCAAAGCCTCTGTTTTTCCTTGATTACTTTGCTACTGGCCACCTTGATGTCGATGTTGCTGAGCAGGTAATGGAATTTGTCATTCCTTGGTTTTGTTTCAACTTTTAAAGTGCCATACACTGAGAAAGCTGATATGTTTTCTTCTTCTTCTTCAGGTTATAAAAGGCATTGTTGAGGGCTGTAAGCAATCTGACTGTGCGCTTTTAGGAGGAGAGGTATTATATCTTTTTGCAATTTATTTTATCACTCTGATTAATTCGGTGCTAAGTTATTTTGCCGAGACGTAAACTACAGTAACAGTATATAAGCAACTGGAACTGTATGGTTCTAACAACTATGGCTATACATTGAAGCAGAATCTTGTTTGAGAAGCAATTTGATTAGACATTGCAAACTGTTTTGGCCTTGTGAGATTTATATAGGTTTCATTTAGTAAAAAGGTTCAGATTGTTAGATGAAGTTATGAAAATAGCAAACGCTTCTGATAGAGACCTTGTTCCAAGTGTTTTTATTGATGATTGGGTTTTGCATATTTGCATGTAGCCCAATGGCTTTATTTGTTCCATGCTCAGCCACCAGCAGACAAAGAGATGATGTGACTTTTTAGTTTTTATAATTCTTCTCTTGCACTTAATTAAATTTAATATAATTTTTAGACTGCAGAAATGCCTGGTCTATACAAGGAAGGTGAGTATGATCTTAGTGGCTGTGCAGTTGGCATTGTGAAGAAAGATTCTGTAATCAATGGGAAGAACATTACTGCTGGTGACGTCCTTATTGGTCTACCATCTAGTGGTGTTCATTCTAATGGTTTCTCACTTGTAAGAAGGTTGGTTTTGAATTGAGAATCCATCAAATTTCACATAATTTTAAGTTACTGAGTTGCGCTAGTATATCTTAACAGAGTGCTTGCTCAAAGTGGTCTTTCATTGAAAGATCAACTTCCTGGTGGTAATGTCACAGTTGCAGAAGCTCTGATGGCCCCAACTTTTATTTACGTTAAACAGGTGATTCATTTTTCTTCGTTGCACACGACAATGATTGTTCTTTCAGTGTGATGCCCCCTTCTGATCTTGGAAGACTTGTCTCTTCGTGAAATAGGTGCTTGACTTGGTTAGCAAGGGAGGGGTGAAAGGAATTGCCCACATCACAGGTGGTGGTTTCACGGATAATATACCCCGAATCTTTCCAGAAGGCCTTGGTGCTACTATATACAAAGATTCATGGGATGTGCTTCCAGTGTTTAAGTGGCTTCAGGAGGTAATGCATTTTTTTTCTCTTATATCTTCTGAAAAAAAAATAATTTATTAGAAAATATAGGGTAAAGTATAATTTTTGTCCCTAACGTTTTTTACTTTTTTTTTTTCAAAAATACCCTTGACGTTTAATTTCATCCAATTTTGTCTCTAACGTTATGGATTCATTCAATTTTGTCTTTAACATTTTCGATTTGTGTCAATACTACATCTAAATATTTTCAATTTTGTCCTTAATGTTTTAGATGGAGTTAACGTCTAGGGGTAATTTTGACGCAAATAAAAAACATTAGGAACAAAATTGAATGAAATTAAACGTTAGAGATATTTTTGAAAAGAAAACCACAAATGTTAGGGCGCACACTTTCCAAAGTTTTGTTTATAAGTTTTATCCATCAGCAATTATACATATTTTAATTTAGACTTAAAATTTCATATACTAAATATATTGATAACCTCTCTCGTTAGGCTGGGAAGATAGAAGACTCGGAGATGAGACGAACTTTTAATATGGGCATAGGGATGGTCTTGGTAGTTAGTCCAGACACAGCTGATAGAATACTTGAGAATAGAAGTGATACAAATAAAATCTACTGCATTGGAGAAGTTACAAATGGCAATGGAGTGTCCTTCAGTTAATCTGATCTTCTTGATCTTGGTTAATCTTCTTGTACCTTTCTAATACTTTCATGGAAAATCTCGGTTATGATATTTCTCTACATAAATGTTATGAAACTTCCACCAATTTTGAGGATGCCATTGTAGTTTAGTTGCTAGTGAAAATAATTGTTGATGTTATTTTAATCTTGCTTTTAGTACACATTTTTGAGGGTTAGTTACCCCTTTTACTTGCAAAGTAGCATAGGGACATGAATCAGATGTAAACCTATGAATGAACCGTGTTAGATCCCAAATTCCTGATGAGTGTAATGGGAAATATGCTGATTTCATAATGTATTGTAATGGATTTGAATCTTCTAAAGTTTGAATTTCACTTTAAAAAGTAAAATGTGATCTCTCACCATTGATTTTATAGGTGGGACCAAGAATAAATATGAAAGAGAAACTATTCAAGGGTAGAAGATCACACTTTACTTTCTAAAGTGAAATTCAAACTTTAAAGGATTTGTTACGGATCCGGCCCACGGATCCCGGACCCGTGACCGAGCCCGAACCCGGCTCCTCGGGTCAACCCGTTTCATCTCTCTAGAAGGCCCTGAACCGGCCCTCTAGAACCCCTAACTAACTTCTGAATTCAAACGTCCCTCTCATCTTAGCCAGATAAGATAGAGATAAGATAACCACCATCACCTATAAATAGGGGACTTAAGTCCCTCCAGGTATTCATTCATCCCTCATATCCTACACTTCTCAGATCTATTCTGACTTGAGCGTCGGAGTGTCTTTGCGGGTACTTCCCCTCCGCTCCATCTGGGAAGTCCAACATTCGATTAGACCCGCGGGTTCCCGATCCTCCTCCTAGATCGTATCAGAAGCATTCTGTACATTGGCGCCGTCTGTGGGGACCTGCGACAATCTAAACAGATGGAGGGTATCTTGGACGAAACTCCATCAAGCCAAGACAACTCCAGACCACGTCATCCGACCCCAGAGCAACAGGAGGTCATGAACCAAGCCCGGATGGCCAGCACCATCCACCGCACAAACGAGCACATAATCGCAGATCCACAACACCCCGAGAAAGCAAGGGACAAAGCGACACAGATCATTCAGGATCTCTGCCTCCGAGTCCAGGAACTTGAAGGAAAACTGACCGACAAAGGAAAATACGCCAACGAACACGGAAGCCAGGCAACGTCTAGGCCACGATCCTACCGCGGAAGGTCGCCAACCCGGAAACATGATAGAAGAGATGATCGAAGCACCTCGCGCAACCACCGACACGAGAAATCGCCAGAACGGCGACACAGCAAAAAACACCATCGCAGCGCATCCCACGATCTGAACCGTCAGCACGATTCGGACGAAGACCCGAGACAACGGCACACCAAGCGCACAAGAAACGACCACATCATAATGGGAGCCACGCCCTTCACAGAGAGAATCTTAAGAGCGAAACTCCCCAGAGGCTTCGACAAACCCACCGACATGAAGTACGACGGAACTAAAGACCCTCAAGAGCACCTAACGGCTTTCGAAGCCAGAATGAACCTGGAAGGAGCATCCGACGCGGTCCGATGCAGAGCCTTCCCAGTAACCCTTGCCGGACCAGCGATCAAATGGTTCAACGCCCTCCCGAACGGATCCATAACCAGCTTCCACGACATCACAAGAAAATTCATGGCCCAATTCACAACCCGAATCACCAAGGCCAAACACCCCATCAGCTTGTTAGGGGTCACACAGAAGCAAGAAGAATCCACAAGAAAATACCTCGACCGCTTCAACGACGAATGACTGACGGTCGACGGACTCACGGACTCCGTTGCCAGCCTCTGCCTAACTAACGGGCTCATGAATGAAGACTTTCGCAAACATCTCACCACTAAACCAGTATGGACCATGCACGAAATCCAAAACGTCGCCAAAGATTACATCAACGACGAGGAAGTCAGCCAGGTCGTCGCTGCCAACAAACGGCAGCACGTCGCTACCCAACACGGCAACCCGACTCCCCGTCATAACCCACCACCCAAAGAGAACCAACGAGACCACCTTAAACCAACCCACCGACCACCAAGAATAGGAAAATTCTCCAATTACACCCCCCTAACAGCACCAATTACTGAGATATACCACCAAATAGCAGATCGAGGTGTCATCCCCAAAGCCCGACCACTCAAAGAAAGGACGGGAGGAAACAAAGCCCTCTACTGCGATTACCACCGAGGATACGGCCACAAAACACAAGATTGTTTCGACCTTAAAGACGCTCTCGAGCAGGCCATACGAGACGGCAAACTCCCAGATTTCGTCAAATTCATCAGAGAACCAAGGCGCGCCGACAGGGACAAGTCACCAGAAAGAGAAGGACGCAACCCGAGAACACAAAAGCCGCCCCCCAGGGAAAACCCCGAAGAGGATCCGACCATCATAGTGAACGTCATCACGGGCAAGGACGTATCGAATAAATCAAAGCTAACAATGAAAAAAGACCTCAAAATAATGGCCGTTAGGCACCACGACCCAGTCACCATAGCCGACAGCACGATAACTTTTCTGCCGGAAGACTGCCAACACGGCACCTCGGCCGAAGACGCCCCCTTCATCATATCAGCCCGAATTGGAACAGGGCTAGTAAGAAGAATATTGGTGGACACGGGCGCCGACTCTAACATCCTCTTCCGAGGAGCTTTCGACAAACTCGGGCTCCGCAACGACAACCTCCAGACGCACCGCCACGGCGTCACGGGCTTCGGAGACAACTTCCTCAAACCAGACGGCTCGGTTACCCTTCCCATCACCATAGGAACAAGCAATCAGAGAAAGACGATCTTATCCGAATTCGTAGTCCTGAAAGACTCCACAGCCTATAACGTCATTCTCAGGAGAAAAACGATCAACTTCTCTGCAGTCATCTTCACCAAATACCTCCTCATGAAGTTCAGGGCCGAGGACGGCACCATCGGAACCATTCACGGAGACCGGGAAGTCGCAGCCGAATGTGACAACAATAGCTTAGCCCTAAGGAAAAAATCCCGGGACGCAGCCGGAATATTCCTTGCCGACCTAAACGCACGACTAGACGGCCAACCTAGACCGGAACCAGAAGGAGACATGGAAAAGCTACAGATAGGGCCAACCAAAGAAGAATACACTTTCATCAACAGAAACCTCCCGTACGACATCAAAGAAGAACTCTCCCAACTTTTAAAACAAAACAGAGACCTGTTAGCATTCACACCAGCCGATATGCCGGGAATAAGCCCCGACCTTATGTCTCACCATCTGGCAGTAGACCCCCTAGCCAAACCAGTGGCACAAAGAAGACGGAAAATGTCACCAGACCGACCCACCGAGGTCCAAAAACAGGTGAAAGCCCTACTCGAAGCCAACTTCATCCGAGAACTCCCTTATACGACCTGGCTAGCCAACGTCGTACTGGTAAGAAAATCTAACGGGAAATGGCGAATGTGCGTCGACTACACAGATCTCAACAAAGCATGCCCAAAGGACGCCTTCCCCCTACCGAACATCGACGGGCTAGTGGATGCGGCATCCGGCCACCGATACCTCAGCTTCATGGACGCATATTCCGGCTACAACCAGATCCCGATGCACCGACCAGACGAAGAAAAAACAGCATTCATCACCCCGGACGGAACCTACTGCTATAGAGTAATGCCCTTCGGCTTAAAAAACGCCGGAGCCACCTACCAGCGACTTGTTAACAAGATATTTCGCAACCTATCCGGAAACAAAATAGAAGTCTACATTGATGATATGCTCGCCAAGACGGAATCCGGTGAGCAACTAACCGACGACCTCAAGGAAATAATGAACACCCTGCGAAAACACCAAATGCGACTCAACCCAACAAAATGTGCCTTCGGGATGGAAGCAGGAAAATTCCTCGGCTTCATGATCACGCAACGCGGAGTTGAGGCAAATCCAGAAAAATGCCGTGCCGTCCTTGAGATGACAAGTCCCAAAAACCTCAAAGAAATCCAAAAACTCACCGGCCGACTAACCGCGCTATCCCGGTTCCTCGGGGCATCGGCCCAAAAGGCAATCCCTTTTTTCAAACTTATGAAAAAAGGAACCCCCTTCAAATGGGAGATAGAATGCGAAGAAGCTTTCCAACACTTCAAAAGGGTTCTGGCGGAACCCCCAATCCTCGCAAAACCCCAAACAGGGGAAACATTATACCTGTACCTCTCCATAACAGAAGAAGCAATCGCAGCAGCACTCGTCCGGGAAAACGAGAAAAAGGAACAAAAACCCATATACTTCATAAGCAGGGTCCTACAGGACACAGAAGCCCGCTATTCACGCTTAGAAAAGCTAGCTTTCGCACTCCTCTCGGCATCCCGACGGCTACGACAATACTTCCAAGCCCACCCCATAACGGTCCGAACCGACCAAGCGGTCAAACAAGTATTACAAAAACCCGACCTGGCAGGAAGAATGTTAGCATGGTCCATCGAGTTATCCCAATTCCAGATCAGGTTCGAACCCCGAAACGCCATCAAAGCACAGGCCTTGACCGACTTCATCGCTGAAATGACTCCGACCAAACTCACCCCTGAACCATGGAAACTGCACGTAGACGGCTCATCAAACTCCACTCACGGAGGCGCCGGAATTATACTCGAAAACCAAAACGGGATCATAATTGAACAATCATTAAGATACGACTTTCCAGTATCAAATAACCAAGCAGAATACGAGGCCCTCTTAGCAGGCCTGAACCTAGCCCGGGAAGTCGGCGCCAAGATACTCGAAGTAAATACCGATTCCCAGGTAGTGTGCTCCCAAATCAACGGAAGCTACCAAACCCGGGACCCCCTACTCCAACAATATCTCAATAAAGTGAGTGAAGTAAAAGGAGAATTCGAAAACGTCACCATACAACACGTCCACAGGGAACGAAACGCCAGGGCGGACCTGCTCTCCAAGCTAGCCAGTACAAAGTCGGGACACGGCAACAGATCACTAATCCAGGAGGTCGTTAAGTCGCCTTCCGTATCGACAATAATCAACGCACATCTAACATCCTCAAACCGGGAGTCTTGGACATACCCTATCTTACAATACCTCCTCGACGGAACCCTACCACCAGACCCAAAAGAGGAAAAGCGAATAAAAAGAGAAGCCGCCAACTACACCATCATAGCAGGACAACTATACAAACGCGGATTCTCGCAGCCCCTACTCAAATGTGTCGAACCCGGGAACACGGAATACATACTCCGCGAGATCCACGAAGGCTGCTGCGGTCACCACATCGGAGGAAAAACGCTAGCTCAAAAAATCATCAGGGCTGGCTATTTCTGGCCCACGATCATTCGAGATTCCGTACAATTAACAAAAAGCTGCGACAAATGCCAAAGGCATGCCAATATCCACCAAGCCGCCCCACACCAACTCAGCATCATATCGGCAGAACGGCCATTCGGCAGTTGGGGAATCGACCTCGTCGGGCCCTTCCCCACAGCACCCGGCCAACTCAGATATCTCGTCGTCGCCATAGACTACTATACCAAATGGATTGAAGCCGAGCCCCTGGCCTCCATAACAGCGACCCAATGTCGAAAATTCGTCTGGCGGCAGATCATCACCCGATTCGGAATCCCCGAAGTCATCATCTCAGACAACGGAACCCAGTTTACTGACAAAAAATTTAGAGAACTCCTAGAAGGATTGCACATATCCCATCGCTTCAGCTCGGTAGAACATCCCCAAACAAACGGACAGGTGGAATCCGCCAACAAAATAATCGTCAAAGGACTCAAGAAACGACTCGACGAAGCCAAGGGACTATGGGCAGATGAGTTGGGATCAGTCCTATGGTCGTACCGAACAACACCCCAAACGAGCACGGGAGAAACGCCCTTCCGATTAACATACGGCGTAGAAGCAGTCATCCCAGTGGAAATCGGGGACCCCAGCCCCAGGAAAACGGTTGGAGGTAACGACGAAGAAGCAGAACGAGACCTCATGGACGAAGAAAGAAGCATAGCTCACGTCAAAGAGTTAGCACTCAAACAAAGAATCAGCCTAAGGTACAATCACGGCGTTATCCGACGAGAATTTGCGGACAACGACCTCGTCCTACGACGAAACGATATCGGTCCCCCGACCCCAGGAGAAGGAAAGCTCGCCCCCAACTGGGAAGGACCATACAGAATCAAGGCCGTAATTGGAAAAGGAGCATATAAACTTGAACGACTAGACGGCAGCGAAATACCAAGAACTTGGAACGCAGCCAACTTACGAAGATACTACACTTAATCACCCTTTATTTTTCTTTTAATCACCCTTTATTTTTCTTTTATTTTTCTCATTTTGTCTTTTAGAACCTCGGGTACTCTTTCCCTCACGAAGGGTTTTAACGAGGCCCAAACCGTTCAAATAAAATTTTCACAAAGTTATTACTTCATCTCCATTACAAGTCATTACCATTTCTCAAACACGGAACGAAGACACGGCCATCGCTGGAGGACTGATCACCCCCCAGGCCGAACACACGGATATCCAAAAAACCGACCAAACGAACGGTTACGATAAAACACGCTCAAATATGCAAAAAGGCCCGAACGGCCAAATAAACGCCACAAATGGATCATACAAAGACCCAAAAACGGCCGAAAATACCATTCAAAACAAAGTTACGGCCCTTGAGCCACTAGAAAATTCAAACAAAGTTCAAAACTAAATTACAAAAACTACTCAATATCAACAATCCGACCATCACGGACGGTCTTAAACGCTCCCATCACGGACACATCCACGCCAGGGGCCAACACCAGAACCTGCGCCTTCATCGTCTCCTCGGTAGCAGCGACGGCATCCCTAGCATCGGCCAACAGAACCGCCTTCTCCTTCTTTAAAGCTTTGACCTCAACCTTCAGAGTTTCCGACTCAGCGAGAAGCACGGCAGCTTGAGAACTCGCATTTGAGGAACGCGTCCGCTCCTCCGCCAACTGAGAAAGAAGCGAAGTCTCCACACCGGCAAGTCGGAGAATCTCCTCCCCGGCATCCTCTGAAGACTTCACCGCTTTCTCCTTTGCAGTATTGGCGGCCTCAAGCTCCTCCGTCAACTTGGTCACATCAGCCTGGGCCTGCCGAAGTTTCTTTTCCAACAAACCCACTTGGGCCATCACGGGCTCAGCCTTCCGAACAACCACTGCAGAGCGAAGAAGGGCACGGTAAACCGACTCAGCCTGAAACGAGACGTCACAGCCATCAAAAAACGACTCCGTTCCGGGCATTAAGTGCTGATCAATAAAACCCGTAGCATCGAAACGTCGGTCCATCACACTAGGAATCAAGCCCTCTTCCTCAAAGGTCTCACTACCCGGCTCCTCCGTCCTACTCCTCTTCCGAGAAGCCTCGGTAGCCGTCAACACAACGACCTCAGGCGACCCGGGAGGAACTTCAACGCCAGTAGGCGCCCCCGAAGGAACCACCTCCTGAGGAACAGCCTGAGAATCCGCGGCCGGGGTCGGAACAGGAGTAGAAGGAGACGACGACCCCTCCTCCCGAACCAACGCTGCCTTCAACCTTGCCAAAGTTGTCAGCCCGCCAGCCATCTCAACTAAAAGAAAAACAAGAGAGGAGTCAAAAAAAAAAAAAGGGAACACACCAATATATGTCCGACAAGCCTCGGGATCCCCCATAACGTCTCGAGGATTCAACGGACGTTCGCCAAACAAATGCCACAAAACTTTGGCAATATCCTTATCCTCCCGAGACAAATCATCATAGGAGATCTTAGTCAAGACCGACGGCCCGGCACCAAAATTCCAGTACGTCGGAAACCGGCGCTCGCCCTCCAAGGTAAGCCAAAACGGGTGGTGCCCCCGAACGGGACGCACCTTAAAATACTCCCATTTAAACCCATGAAATGAATCCTCAAACAACCCAAAGATCCGGCGATGAGGCTGAGCGCGGAAAGACATATATCCTTTCTTGTGCTTCCCCTCCTTAGTTGGAAGAGTGCACAAGAAAAGAAAAAGGAAAACGGGAACCGAAGCCGGGAGATCGAGATACTGGCACACCAACTCAAAACACCGAACGGCCGCCCAGCTGTTCGGGTGAAGCTGAGACGGTGCCACGGAACACCGACTAAGTAAACCCTGAACAAATGGCGAAAATGGGAACCGCACACCAAGCCGAGTAAACATGGATTCATAAACCCACATCCAGTCCGGCACGGTGGGTGAACGGAGGTTCAAATAGCAAACGCGCTCGTCGGCATCAAGGAGCACGAGCTCGTATCGCCCCTCCTCTTCACCACCACCACAAATTGTCCCCTGATCGCGGAGCCGTTGGAGATCACCCTCCGTCATCCGCGACGGAACACCCCATACATCGCTGGTCACCCAACCATAGCGATTGGGAACGCCCCTGGAAGGGGCTACTGGGGCACCCACACTCTCATTTCTCCGACGCTGCATACCTAAAACAGGGAGGAGCACCACCATCAGCCTACCAACTCTACACAATATCAAAGATAAAAACCTAAACACCACTACCAAACCCAAACGCCGTGAAACACCACTACAATCAAAGTAGAAAACGGCGGTGCTCAGCCCCTTCCCCAAACTCAACAAAAACACCAAACACAGCAAAACAAAAAAGGAAGCAGACAGAACAAACACACGGCAAAAACAGAACAGGCATGCACAAACAAATATGAAAGGAAAAGGCAAAAAATACCAACCTGGTGAATTAGAAGGGACTTTGAAAGAAAACAGGAAAAAGAAGCAGAGCGGCACCAGAAAGCAAAAACCACCAAGGAGTTTTTTTTCCTCAGAAAATGGAGAGTTCCTTTTGAAAAGAAAAAACGGACGAGGGAAATAAAAACCAAAGCAAAACGGTTTCAAAAAGAAAGGCAAAAAGACACAAAGCGCAACAAAAACTCACGGGGGCAAAAGAGAGAAAACCCCCCCACAATAAATGCCCCCTCGGAAAAGAAAACTAATCAATTACGCCTCAAAGAACGCAACAGGCGCAGCAGGCACGGAAAAGTCACGTCAAGACCAGAATACGGTCAGGACGAATCCTTTACCAAACGAAATCGAGAAACCGACCTCGTTACCGAACGAACACTCGACCGGCACCGGAGACACGGTGAGGAAACGTCTCAAACTCCTAGCGACAAACCGACCTTACTCGCTCTCCCGCTACGGGGGCAACTGTTACGGATCCGGCCCACGGATCCCGGACCCGTGACCGAGCCCGAACCCGGCTCCTCGGGTCAACCCGTTTCATCTCTCTAGAAGGCCCTGAACCGGCCCTCTAGAACCCCTAACTAACTTCTGAATTCAAACGTCCCTCTCATCTTAGCCAGATAAGATAGAGATAAGATAACCACCATCACCTATAAATAGGGGACGTAAGTCCCTCCAGGTATTCATTCATCCCTCATATCCTACACCTCTCAGATCTATTCTGACTTGAGCGTCGGAGTGTCTTTGCAGGTACCTCCCCTCCGCTCCATCTGGGAAGTCCAACATTCGATTAGACCCGCGGGTTCCCGATCCTCCTCCTAGATCGTATCAGAAGCATTCTGTACAGGATTTAAATCCGTTTGTAATATATCATCATAATCGGCTTGTAATTATGAAATCTCAATGAAGCATAAAATGAACAAAGTAAATATAATAAAAGTGAAAAAAGATTTATAGACTCATTGTTTAAAGTTGCGTTTTATTCTTTGTCAAATATATTGTGGATATAAGGGAAAAATAAAATTTATAAATGATAGAAACATAATTAATTTATTTAATATTAATATTACTATAATCCTCAAATAAAGTTGAAGTTTTATATATATTATGTATGGATAGGAGGAATGGAGGATTGTTCCAAACTTCCGAAGTTTTAAAATTATTTTATACCAAAATGGGAATCCAACTTTGATACTTATATTCTTAGGAATATTATGTTCACAAATATTATATTCGAGTATGATAAAAAAATTTATTTGTTTAGTGTTACCAATGATCTAGAATTATTTGCAATATTTTTAAAAATAAAGTAGAATACATTTATTTTATTATACATATTTTTGGGAATAAATTTTTAATTTTTAAAACAACTTCAATATCAATAAAATAAGAAATTCTTTGATAAGAAATATAATAATAGATGAATATAATAGTAATTTTATATTAAAGTTTTATTCCTTTGGTATAAAAATATTTACAATTTTGTTGCGTAAACAAAAAATTAGTCACTTGTATAAAATATATATTGAGATATAAAATACTCATTAAAAATGTGTAAAACAATATGTATTTATACACAAATGTGATTTGGTGGCTAATATTTAATTCAGGACGAATCCAGAAATATTATCATGGAGTTAATAACATATATAATATTAAAAAATTATGCAAAAAATTATATAACGTTAAATGTATACAAAAATATACCGTGAGAATACATTTTAAAGTACAAAAAATATGTATGTATTTTTTTATTAACGAAGTGGTCGATTTTTCATATCATAAAATTTATCGATAATAGAGTCTGTATCAAATTTTTCATCAATTGTTTTCAATATAATTAAAAGACAAATAGCAAGGAATTCATCTTTCATTTTGTTTTTGAGTTATTCTTCACAATATTCATAACTGAAAAAGATCTCTCAGTTGTAATAGTTAAAACAAAGAGAATTAATACCAAATGAATTAAGGACGCCCACAAGAAGAAAAAAAAATCCACTTTATAGGATTTGAAGAATTTTATTTAATTAAAAAATATTAGTAATAATATCTTTTTAAATTTTTTTAATATTGTTACTTACTTTTTAGATATTAGAAATCATTAATTTTTAGGTTAGACTAAATTTTTATTTATATTAGATTAAATACTAAATAAATTTTTTAAAAAATTAAATCATACTTAATAATTTATTACTATTAATCTTTTTTTAAAAAAAGTTGGGACCGAATCCTCCACTCATCCCGATATGTCCGTCCCTGATTTAGTGTACATAAAATATTTTTGAAATACTAAATATTCACCCTTATGAATAAGAATAACATTTTTTATTTTAGAAAAAATATTTCTAAAAATAAATTATTCATAGAAATTAAATTTTGAAAATTTTAAATAAACATAAAAATAAAATATTTTTCTAGATGTACACAAAAAATTAATTATTAATAAGTCATTATATAAAAATATGTATGATTGTTTAATGTAATTTTTTACGAACTTATGGTAAAAAAGTTTGATTATTCTACCATGATAAATTTAATTATTTTGATTACTGATTATTTAGTTGAAAAATATGTAAATTATATGTATAAATACGTGATGATTAATTTAGTAAATCATTTTTGGTATGCATGTAATATTTTTAAATATTTTCATAGACAATTTGTGTGAATAAATTGAAATGTTTTTAAACAAAGGTCAGTTTATGAGGTTTCCTTCCGTGGCTTTGTTATTCTTACGTTTTTTTTTTTGGGATAACGAATACTTGGGTAGTTCCATTCAAACAAATGCTTTTGTTTTGGGGGGTTTTTGGGTTGGTGTTTGTTACCCAGCCTTGATGTATTGTGTTCTTCAGCACAAAGGAAAAAATAAATCAAAAATGAAGAAGAACCAGCGAATGGAGACTTGAGAGAGAGTGACTATCGCATGGTTTGAATCCAAACAAGGGTTTTCCTTCTTCGGAGCCACGTTTTTTCTTGTCTAACGAGTCTTTACTCAGACTCGCTGACTCTCTCCGAACAAGCAAATTAGAGAGCAAATTCAGTACTTCAATTCCTTCCCTCCTTCAACGATTCGAGGTTCCTTCTTCTCAGCTCATATTTCCCGCCTCTCAATTTCTCCTCTCAGATTTTATTTGACAGCGAGAAAAAAAGTGTACTAAAGACTTGGAATTGAAGCTGGGAATTATTCACTCAGGAGGTCAATCCAAGTTCCAGATTGAAAGAAGCCATCTTGGGTTCAAAGTTAGAATCTTTCTTCCTTCTCTTGAAATGCATTTGGTAATGCATTTTTATAACTTCAGATTTTTTTTTTTTTTCTGTAACAGTGGGAGCATCATCTTAACTGGTGGCAATGGTGTTTGAGGACTTTGAACCCATCTTTGCGGAGCCAAAGGTGGACTTTTCAGGTCACAGATCATGTCCTTTGAGCTCCTTTTTGTTGCATGCCTATGCTCCTGATACTTCTCACATTGTGATTCATGTCACTGATTTCCACTCTCACACTTGGGAAGCTCGTTTCTCAGTTCCACTCCTTGAGGACATTGTGAGCATTCTCATCTCACCTGATTCTGCATTCTGATTTGTTCTCTGTTTTTATTGATAGATTTGATCTGTGAATCATACTGCTGTTAAAAAGGAAGAATATTTTGAAACTTTGATGGCCAAAATGCTGCACCCTATGATTTAATTTGGTTAAGAGGTTGATCAAAAGACAAATTGCCTTACTGTGAAACATGGATGCCACGACATTGTAGATCCTAACCCTGATGATTTGTTATTTCTATGTTAAGTTTTTTCATTTTACCTTTTGTGCAGAGGGACATCATTGGAATAGGGGGTTCTTGGTCAGAGTTTGTTGACTACTTTGTAGCTTCCCTCAAGTCAGAAGATCTGAAGCTGGTTTTAGAGGCCAATTCAAGCTCTGATGGTAACTAGTGGTTCCTATACGTATACTCTTTGTGCCTTTCCATTGATAGTTTAAAGTAAATAGTATCATACATGTTGTTTTTGTAAAGATTTATTTATTCATTTTGATGCCACTAATTTGTTAATCAGTTACTGAATCCATAGGTTTTGGTGTAAGAGATTATGGTGCTATCTTTTTCAAATATTGGAAAATATATCCTTTGTGGACGCCTTTGACATGTTTGAATTTAAAAGTTTATTGATGCATTGAATAAAGAATGCCATACTATGTGTTTGGGAGTTGTTTTAAGGAATCATACTCCTTGGTGGATACCATAATTTGTCCATCTTATTTATTTCAGGTATTAGTAATGCAAAATTAGTTGCTCAGAAATCAAAAGGAATGCCTCTAATTACCATTCCTCTTACCAAACTCGTGGATTCCACTGCTAATGAAGCTATTTCAAATATATCCTCGAGGCTCTTTAAGGCATATAAAAACATAAAGCGTTCTCTTGTAGAAGGTTAGACCATGCAAGTTCTTTTTTGGTTAGACCTTGATATGTGCTTCAATTGTTCTTGATATGGAGAGTTCAAGTATTATTTAGAAGTTTTAGTTTATATTTTTAAAATGTTCAATTTAATTTTATGTATTTTGATTTTTGTTTATTCTTGCTGATCTACCCCTCATTGCCCTTTTTTTGGTGTTATAACAATATAATAGTGCAATCCATTTTTGTCTTCCAAGAATGTTGCTGGACTAAAATTGAATTTATGTGGGTGTGTTGGAATTAACTGTTACTTTTACATGTTGTGCCTCCAGAGCAAGAGCGCACTAGCCGGTTGACAAACATTGTAGAAGCTGAAAAGGTACAATTGCAAAATGTGTCAAAAATTTTACACTATAAATAATTAATTTTTATATAGTTTTTGGTTGATTTTTCATATCGTAATCTTTGGTTGGGGTTGTGCTGGAAACCAGTTTGGCAATCCTACTTTACAACAGTAACAAAACTGTTATTGCAAACTTCCAAACCCATGTATAATGACCAAGTATTGTAGAATCTCCATTATTTTGGTGTGAGATTCATTGATATATTCTTTATATGATTCATTCTTCTTGTGGCTATTTGTGGGTTTTTTTTTTTTACTCAAATTGCACAATGATCTATGCCTAAATGCTTTATAAATTATAAGTCTGAAAAATTTTGCCTGTTTTACACCTGTATGATCCACACACTCAATTTTTAACATAATATGATAATTTGTAACGTTAGCCTTAGATGTCTGAAATGGACACTTTAACTTTCTTTCCTATCTATCAGGAAAGAAATGAAACTCTACGCCAACAACTGGAACACCGGCATAAGTTTCAAAAGATTAGTGACTTCGAGAAAGATGGGGTTTCCACTAATGGGCCACAAAACTCACCAGGTCTGTTGTGTACATTGTCGTTCTGAAAAGGTGTTAAAAGTTTTTTCCTCAGTTGAAGGTCTTATTGAACTAGCCTGTGTAGTTTATCATTTATGTGGTGTGAGTGCATTGTGGGAAAAAAAAATCTCAAGGTTGATTGACTCAGATCTATTTTCTTATGCGGCAAAGAAAGTGACATGAGTAAGAGGAGAAATGCTTGTTCTTCCATTTTGAATGTTGGAGAAATCAAATCTTCTATTTTAGTGGTATTGGTTTTACAAAGGGTTTTGGCTTGTATTTGCAAAGCATTAGGCATCATTTCCTACCAAGTTAATCAAATTTTATTTCTCACCTTCATGTTGGATTAGCAGCTAAGCAAACAGCTCGTGACACTACGAAAGTTAAGAATCGTGTGGTGCCGGCGCATCGCAGGCAAGCAATATTTCCATCATATTCACCTTACTTTCTAGTACTACTGTAATTTCATAGTTTTTCACTCACCTTTCTTGGGCAGGACCAAAGTAAGAGGGGCCCTCTTGCATGATAGTGATAATGATAAATAACTCGGCTTTCGGATTGAACAAGCTGCTCAGAAGGAAGTGAAAGGATTGTCCTCATTCTATGTTTTGTTCCTTTTTTCCCTCCAGCACTTTCACCTTGTATTTTTTGTATAGTATTGAAAACATATATCACTAGTTACTCCCGTTGTATTATTAACTATGCAAAATGAAGTTGTTCATTTGAATTTAATGCATGTTCCTCCCCTAGTCCCCTTGTCATACAGCACAGTTGAATAATTGAAAAGATGGAGATGCTCCAAAATTTTTAGTGGAATAATTGAAATGTATAAGCAATTAAGTGTCGAGCTTTGATCAAAATTAGGAGCTGACCCTTCCAATTTACTGATTTTGGTACTGTTAAACATGTGATTTACTGATAATAGCTCAGTCTTGATTGCAAGAACAATGAGCCCAATACAGCTCAAGTGCCACACTACAGAACAGATGCATATTCTGTTTCACATGGTTGGAGATTTCAAAAAATGAATTCAATAAGGAATAGTTAGCTATTCAAGCCTGGTGACAAGTTATTGTTATAGTGTAATCCCGTTCTACTTTGAGAATACAGCTGGTTAAGGCATTAGTTAACAAGATTAGAATTATAAAGGAAATTGTTAGGGGAAGAAGAATCTAGATGGTGAGAATATAAAATCATATAAAACAAAAAAACCAACATAATATCATGTTAGTACAATTTGTTGGCACTGACCAAACCTGTAATTCTTTATATTTTTTTTTTTTTTTCTGGTTGATAACATCTTTTGTTGCTATCAGAAGAAAACTCCAAGACATGTGAAGTTTGAAGCCTCTTAGGAAGAGAGAGAATGAATCACCACCATAAGCTTTAGATGATGACCACACTCCTGAACCCCCTCTGTGAGCATCTGTATCTAAGAATCACATAGGATATGAACCTGTAAAGCAAGATGAAGCCCATCATCACCCCAACATTTTTCCATCTATTACTCTCCCCACCATAACCTTCTTCTTTGAGCACATCTTCACCACTCACCACACATCCACCAAACATGTACTCCAAGCATTTACCTGAGTTGGAGAACTCGTTTATTAGAAACCCTTCAAAAGGATACTTAAAAAGAGATATGTAATGCATAAAAATCCAATATTTTGGAATCTCATGCTGTGATATGAAGTATCCAGAGAACAAGAAGAATGATCCAATGACACCAGCAATGACTGAATTCCCAACAATGAAATTAGGCACCAGAGCACTGAAACAGACCACAACTGAATTTGCAGTGTATAGAATCAGCCATATCAGCAACAGGAAGTGTAGAAATGCCATGAAATTCTTGTTGAGACCAACAAGCCAGTATAATGGAATTGAGAACAAAATGGCTAGGATTAGAAGAAATGGTAGGTAAACTAGGCCATTGGCAATAGCATAGGATGATACTCTGTAGCTTCCACAAGATGTCTCCTTCATCAGAATCTCCCTTTCTTGCAGAAAAATTGGTAGAGCTTCTATGGTGCTTGATAGCAAAAAAGTTAAAATGAAAGCAAATAGACCAACCCTTTCTTCTGCTCCCTCAAGATCATCCTTGAGATTACAAAAGATGGATCCCAGAACAAGCCCTGAAATCAGCATCTGAATAGTCCTACATGCAAAAAGCTCTTTTGTACGAAAGATGTTCTTGGAGAACCTATGAGTGAGGATCATAGTTTCTCTCAATCTAGAATTAGCAAAATCACAAGTGAAATCCATTCCAGCATTGATAGCTTCTTCATCAATCACCTTGGATTGTTGAAAGAGCTGTTGTAAAGTAAACCTACCACTTCTACACTCACCTTGTTCATCATCACCTTTCTTCTGTGGCAGCGCCGTCCCCTGCAATCGCCTTGGCGTTTGTACCTGGAATCTCTTGCATATCTGTTGTTGCTGAAAGGCATCAATGGACTCGATGGAAAACTCAACCACATTGACATGAAGGGGAAGCTCTAAACCCATTAGCCTCATATTTACACTAAGCAAATCAGCAGTGCCATGGTGTAAAACAGAACCATTTGCCAACAAAAGCAATGAATTGAGCAACTTCACAATTCTGAATCCGGGTTGATGGATACTAAGGATTATGGTTCTTCCCCTAGTATCAGCCATCACCTTAAGCATATCAATAATTTGCAATGCTGAAGTACTATCAAGACCAGAAGTTGGTTCATCCAAAATCAACACCTTTGGATCATGTATGACTTCAACACCAATAGAAACTCTGCGCCTTTCGCCACCGGATATTCCTCGAACCCTTTCGTCACCAATTCGCGCCCCGGCAACATGATCAAGTCCGAGCTCCTTGATCAGTGACTTGACCCTAGATTGGAGCTGCTCCTGAGGGAGCCTTAGCCTTAGCTTTGCACTGAACATCATAGTTTCTTCAACTGTAAGTAATGGAAACAAAGTATCCTTCTGTGTTACATAACCTGAGAGCTTCCTGAACTGAGCTTTCTCCACAGGCTTGTGATTCAGCAACACAGAACCACTCTGTGGAGTAACTTTTCCTGCAAGAATCTCAAGCAGTGATGATTTTCCAGCACCACTTGGCCCAACAATTGCAAGGATTTCCCATGGCTTGGCTTTGAAACTCACATTCTTGAGAACATGCCTTACTTCTCCACTGCAACACCTTTGTGATGAAGCTTTTTCTGCTTCTGCTTCTTCAGCATCTTCTTCTTCTTCTTCTTCTTCAGCTTCTTCCAATTCTTGTTGTGGTGATTTACTGAAGATTTTAAAAGGGTGATCGGTTTTATGTTTGAGGATCTTGTAGTTGATGCCAATGGCCTCAACCTCACAACCTTGTATCTTCTTCATTTGAATAATAGGCTTTTTTCCTACTCTCTGTGTTTCTTCTTCTACTCTTACTTTCTTATTATTCTCAAACTCATTTGGTTCTCTTCTTCCCTCCTTCTCTTCTTTGCTCATTTTTTAATCACAAGATTTTTTTGCCTCACTACTGACAATGAAACCAATGAGTGGTTCGAAGGGATTTTGATGCAATAACACTCGGCACCTCGAACTTTGTATACATAGTTCACGTGCACTTGTTCTTTGATATTTTTTTTCTCTACTAAAACAAAATTTTATACATGCAATTACATTATTATTTGGCCATCAATAATCCACAAAATTAGTAATATATCAAATATAAATAGTGAACCATCTGATTATAAATTGCAATTCATCCTCTCAATATATAATAGTTTACAAGTCAAAATCATGTCTAATAATGCAAAAACTGAAAAACTTGTTTCAACACCTTTTGTAAAACATAAAAATAATGTGATTGTGTATAATATTTCATACATTGAATATTATAATATATATATTAAGATGTCGGTCTCACTCTTGCTGTAATGTAAAATGTTAAAATATGAAAAATGGTTTCATGTGTTTGGACATCAAAAATAGAATAGTTCACGTGGATAATCTAGTTTTGTTGGTCTGGTTTCTAATTGTTTTGATGGACAGCTATGCATTAACCACAAGAAGCTCAGTACAGTAGCAATTAGCCAATACTAATTAGGTAAAATAATTGGAGGATGCCGTGTCAGATAACAGATTAGCATTGTTTAATTTATCACTTCAATGTGTTGGACAAAATATTGTTTATGACAACTAAGCTTCTCCTACCGCCTATTCTGTAACTTGTGTACTACTATTCTTTTTTCTATGTTCATCTATCTCATCATGTATGCAAAACAATGTTCTCACTATCATTCTAGTCTTGGACGGATTAATTTACTTGCTATGTGAAACTGATCATTTTCCAGTTTCCATGGCTCTAAATCTATCTCTACAATTAAACAAGAAGAAAGTAAGAAACTCACGTTGTCTTATTTAGTATAAAGGGTTAAGAGTTGCATCTATTGCAAATAGTTATCTGGTCAAATGTTAAGTTTGTCTAAAGAGAATAATACCGGTCAATATAACCAACCTATAATATATACTTTATTAGTGAAATTTTGGAGCAAATGCAAAGTTTAATTCTCATTACGCTTAATTGTTATTAGATATGATTATCTTATATCAAAATGAATCCTCTAATTTTTTTTTTCTTGATTAGTGTTATAAGATGTGATTTTTCATTGTACATTTTTTAAGTAAGATCAAGAAAAAAGATGCGAGAGAATTATATTTAGTAGTATCAATTAAAAAAATTGAAAGAAGCCATTACTGTCTTTTACCTTCTTTTAATGATATATATCAAAGCATGTTTATGCTTCAAGTACGGAAATTTCTGTAATTCTGGGTAGTTTACGAAACAAGAATACAACGACGATAAGAAAAATTAAAAGAAATAAATTGTAGTTAAGGGCTAATGATATGATTATTGAAACTCCAAGTACAGAGCCGTAGCACTTTGGAGTCACATATTGACATATACGAGTACTCGAATTCGAGAATTTAACAAATTGGTGGTCCCTGATGGGTCCTCAAGTTTGTGGCTGAGATTACATAATGCTCTTAACCAATCACAACCTTCTAAAACTGTATAAATTTCACAAGCTTTCGTCAACTTTTTCTTCTTTCTCTTGTAATTCCAATCCAAGCATTCAAACTCCAATTTCTATCTCTTCCATGCATCTCTCTCGCAACTTATTATATACAATAGTACGTAGAGAAATACTGGGATTATTAAAATTTATTATTTTTTAATTATTTAGTTATTAATTTAATTCTTTTAGCTTAATAATTTAATAATATATTTTATTTTATATTTTTAAATATTAATGACTAATTTATCGTCAAAAACAATAAATTTTGATGGTCTTTTAGTATTTTTTATAACACGTTTATGAACCTAAAATACTTTTTTTGTTTTCTTTTTGTTTTTTACCTCTCTCTTCTAACATCCCAAATTTTTCAAAATTTTTTTACGGTAAATATCCTAATCTTAAACAAGAAAAAAACTTACTATGAGAAAAAAAATGATTGCCAATTAAATACTATCAAATTTAATCAAGAAATTATTAGTTGTTGGAACATCTTTAGAAAAAGGAAGTAGTTAGAAGTGATGGACTTAAGAATCGAAATCCACACAAAATGTTAAAAAGAAATGATGAACATAAGATAGATTATGTGATTCAAAGCAAGATTTTTTTTTTCATTCCTTAAAATTTTTTTACTTCCTAATCTTTAAATAATTGTGCTATTATATCTTTGTTGTTTTGTTCGTTTTGAGTTTTAGAAACCTGTCTGGATTCCAATATGTGATTCAGTGTCATAGAAGAAGCACCCGTGAACTCTTTTATATATGTGGTCAATTAAACACATCCTCTTCCTCTTACTTGCCACATGCCCCACCTATGAACAACCCATTTATCCCATCACATACAAAATACTATATAGTAAAATTTACTACTATGATTAAGAACAAAGAAAGTTAATTAATTAAGCGTGTTTAGCTTTAGCTAGCTACTATAGAAGTGAGTAAATAACTGTAATTATTTATTTAATTACTAACTTTTATTATTAGCAAATCCGATATTAATAATACTTTATTATTTTATAAATTTCTTTATTTTAAAAATTTATATATTTAAATAATTATATTAAATATATATTAAAATTAGTTATTAATATAAAATACATATTAAAATATAAAATATATATTAAAAATAAGTTAAACTACATATATATTTTTATGTGTATTATATATATAAATGCACAGTACTTATTTGTTAGTTAATTTTTAACGTGCACATAGAATTTTTTTTTACTCCAATTAAGAATGATAAACTCGAGCATATATATTAGAAAATAAAGAATAATAGTTAATCTAGCCCGTGAACCTTTCCCTCTTTCCTTCTCCAATTATTCAACATCTCACCCCTTTGTCCCTCACCCCCAAAAAAGACAAGGTCTTAATTAAGCATAAAACTCCAATACATCCAAACGGCTTTCTGTTTAATCATCAGTATTAAAATGCTTTATTATATTTTAAATAATCTGACTTTCATTATGTGGAGTAAAAATTCTTTATATATATCAATTATTTCTGTCCACAAATTAAAATTTGTCTGAAGTCTTTGATTATAAAGATCGAGTGTTGAATCATCATCACTTAAATTAAGTAAGCCATCCAAATGACTTTTTGAAAAATGGATTTGAATGATTTATTTTTTGATAGTCAAGGAAGTTTTCTAGTTAAAGCTAAGGTTGGTGGTCCAAAAACTCCGAATTTGCATTTCTTTTATTATTTTTATTTGATCATATATTCATATGTATGTTTATTTTTATTAATTTACTTTCCTTAGCCCTTGAAAAATAATGAATCGCGATATGGTGACACCAATTAGTTAAAACATAATCATTAGTTAATTAATTGATCTTATAATAAGAGGCTATGGGCTTTTTCTTTTGTCTCTGATCTGCGGAGTAAAGTTATATGATATGCTACCCACCATTATTTAACGATGTGACATTGCAAGCAGTTTGCAACATCCAAAGAACAAGCTAAGGTTCCAGAATAATACCTCTTGTCTTTGTGAAAGTGAAACACTTCAATATGAGAAGTAGATAAGTGTTGTGTTACGTTGCCTCATGGACATTCATCTATCTTCTTCTTTTTATATATACAAAATGAGAAAATGAGACATAATTTTTCTTTTTAAACAAAAACTTATTAAGGACCTTTCTCTTTATATCCATCATCTTCAAAGTACATATTTCTGTTCTGACTTAGCAGTGGAGTCACGAGTCAAGGATACTGGAGCTATCTCTTCTCCATTTATTTAATTGTATGATGATGGATTATGATAAAATGTGTGAAAGCATTTCGAATCTTCAGCAACGCCATTAATAATTCAATAGAGCCAGCATTCTATACTGTATACACATTATTATTATTATTATTATTATTATTATTATTATTATTATTATTATTATTATTATTATTATTTGTTAGGTAGTTTTTTTGTTATTTTTATTATTTAAGAAAACAATATTAAATAATGTTTTTGAAATAAGACAAAAACTAAGAAAAAATATCTTTAAGAAAAAGGCTAGTTTTTTTTTGTTTTAATTTTTTAAGCAACGATTGGATCAAAATTTTGGTCAAATATGATTCAATCAAATCTGTCTATATCTCTAAATTAAATTGTTTAATATAATTTAATTATTTTTTTTTCAAATTTTGGTTAGGGATGAGAATGATGGAAATATTTAATTTATCCCAATTAAATACGTTGAATGTTTAATATAACCCAATTAACTTGATCTGAATATATTATAATCATAATTCCATTGGAAGTAACACGGGCCAAATGGGTTGAACCCGGTTTGGTTGGCCTCTGATTATTTGTGCACAATGAATGAAGAGTCCTCGTGATTATCTTAAATGCTGGAGACGGCCTCTTCTGGATATAAGATTCCTTTTGGCCTTTTGGCTCTAATGTGAGAATGGTGGAAGTGATTTACCAAAATATTCCGATGATCAAATCAGTTAATATTTAAGAGGCAGACTTTGAGAAGGTTTTAATGGTTTATATCTAGAGGAGGTGTTAACTCTTCTTTGTATAGGTTTGGCCATTTATCATATTTCCTAAGTTGTTAAGAGATCAAAAACTTTTGAATTCAAAAGTTTGTTAGAATTGTGCTAAGTTAGATGATAGTAAAAGACTTTGGGTCTTGGAACCATAAGAGAATGAGAGCTCCTTATTGGGTTATGGTTGGGTCATTAAGGCCAAAAGTCAAGACCGTAACAGTATCCTTAAACGTGATGTGTCTAGGCTGGTAAGAGGCCCATGTTCAATGTTCTGGGGGTTCAATTTCCTTTCTCTTATTTCGTGATGTCCCGTCTCAAGCGATTTGGTATGGCTCTCTCCCAACTTCACCTTAATAGCTGGGCCGCTATTAGAGTTTTTGAGCTGGTATGCGAGTTTTTGTGGATTTTGACTGCAGTGAAGATTTTTTTTTTTTTTTTTTTACTTTTCTTTGTTGATTATTCCAAAATAGAAAAGAAACACAAGAAGGGGTAAATGTCTTTCCTAGCAATTCAGAATAATTTCTTTTTGAAATTTTCGAAGGCTCTTTTCATTGTTTTAAGGAAGAGTGTTTTAAGATAAGACTGATGAGGGGCACCATCCTTTCTGGTTAACTTAGAGGAGGAAAGGAGGTTTCCGATGTATTGAAACTACAACGTTGGTGCAGATTATTTGATTAAGGTTTCTTGTGAGGATCTTAGCCAGGAAAACCGGAACATAGCAGATGTATTGTTAGTGATTTGGGGGCGTAATTCTCTGAACCCCGGCATGTTTTGAGTGACCGGAAAGCCGGCTATCAGTATGTGGGTGGGATCTTGAGCCTTTCTTTTCTTTTTGCCTTTTAGTTTAAATATTTTCAATTTGACGGATTATCTTGTTTTGTAGTTAACACACACGTGCACACACACACACACAATAAGATCGAACGGAAATGATATTATATAAAACTAGAATTCCAAAAGATACAAAATAACAAGCTCCATATTGGACTTGTGAAGTAAAGGCCGGCCAGAGCGCGCACACATACACACACACACACAATACAACATATAACTCCTGTTTCTCCAAGTCAGCCTCTAGGAGGGACAAAGCACAAGTAGAATATACATCTATATACAAACTAAAAACACAAATACAAAGTCCCAAAATTTCAATTCTTTGCTCCTATAAAGTGTCCAGTATACTCAGTAAGGTGTCACGTCCCGTATCTGAAAAATAATAGAATATGTATGGAATGAGAATTGATGGTTCTCAGTATGATAAAGGTGCCCACATAGATAATATATAAGGCTCCGTGAAGCCGAAGACAATCCTAAATTTCTTCAAACCAGATCAAAGCCTAGAGGTCTTACTAACCAGAATATGGTAATTCTACCAAGGAATTCTAATCTATATCCTCAGTTTTAGCTCTATACAACCTCCCAATCTGCAAATGATACAACCCTCAGCTCTCCTCCACCACCTGAGGGATCTCTCAAGTTCAAACACATACAAAGCATGTAAGTAAAACACATTTAAGAAAATAGATACAATATTTAAGTCACATAGCATATAAATACAGATAATTAAATAGGCAAGCCAAAACACATATTGCATACCCAAACAAATCATACAATGCACATGATGCATCTTTACCCTATGATCGATGATATTATCTGTTGATTATACAGT